>NC_073694.1:94848584-95016084 GCF_029784165.1 Wyeomyia smithii
GAAAACCTGCCTCTGATCACAATCCTTATAGGCCGATTGCTATGCTCTCCTGCCTCCGGAAATTAATGGAGAAATTGATTCTCTTACGGCTAGACAAATGGGTCGAAACAAATGGTTTACTTTCAGATACTCAATTTGGCTTCCGCCGGGGCAAAGGAACGAACGATTGCCTAGCGTTGCTTTCTACTGAAATTAAACTCGCCTTTGCTCGAAAAGAGCAAATGGCTTCTGCATTCTTGGACATTAAGGGGGCTTTTGACTGTGTCTCTGTAGAAGTTTTAACCGAGAAACTTCATTTGCAGGGACTTTAACCAAATTTAAATAATTTTTTGCTCAATTTGTTGTCAGAAAAGCATATGTATTTCTCACATGGTAATTCGACAACTTCCCGAATTAGTTACATGGGTCTTCCCCAGGGCTCATGTTTAAGCCCTCTCTTATATAGTTTTTACGTCAATGACATCGATGAATGTCTTGCAAATTCATGCACGCTAAAGCAACTTGCAGACGATAGCGTTGTATCCATTAATGGAAGCGAGGCTAACGATCTGCAAGGACCATTGCAAGATACCTTAGACAATTTGTCTGAATGGGCTCTTAAGCTGGGTATCGAATTCTCTCCGGAGAAAACTGAGCTGGTCGTTTTTTCGAGGAAGCATAAGGCGACATCCATAAATTACGTAACGCAAAAAACCCGATTTTTGGACCCCCACCCCCCCATATGTAACGAAACGTAACGCCAACACCTTCCCCCCATGAAAATTACGTAACGCTGCAGAAGGATTTTCTTGATAAAAATGCTCGTTTTTGGAGAGTCTCTCCAGAGATTTTTCGTTACGTAACGCTGAACTCACCTCCCCCCCTCCCCTGTGTAACAAATCGTAACGCTCAAGGATTTCCCCCTCCCCCCAATGAGCGTTACGTAATTTATGGATGACGCCTAACCCAGCTCAGCTGCAGCTCCTACTACCGGGTAAAACGATAACTCAGGTTTTAGTCGCTAAATATCTCGGGGTCTGGTTCGACTCTAAATGCACCTGGGCTTGTCATATTAGGTATCTGACACAAAAATGCCAACAGAGGATTAATTTTCTTCGTACGTTTACCGGAACCTGGTGGGGTGCCCACCCAGGAGACCTTCTAAGGTTATACCAAACAACGATATTGTCAGTTCTTGAGTACGGCTGTTTCCGCTTTCGCTCCGCCGCGAACACGCACATTATTAAATTAGAGAGAATACAATATCGTTGTTTGCGTATTGCCTTGGGTTGCATGCAGTCGACCCATACGATGAATCTTGAAGTGTTAGCGGGTATTCTTCCGTTGAAACATCGTTTTTGGAATCTCTCTTACCGGTTGCTAATTCGATGCACTGTTATGAACCCATTAGTAATTGAAAATTTCGAGAGGTTGGTCGACCTTCAATCTCAATCCAGATTTATGACTTTATATTTTGACTATATGGCTCAAGATATTAATCCTTCTTCATACGATTCCTCCAATGTCGCACTTTTAGATACTTCTAATAATGCTATATTCTTCGACACCACTATGAAAGAAGACATTTCTGGTATCCCGGATCAATTGCGACCCCAAGAGATCCCTAAGATTTTTTCCAATTAGTTTAAACATGTTAGTTATGATAAAAGGTTTTACACTGACGGATCTAATCTAGATGAGTCCACTGGCTTTGGTGTTTTCCACGAAAATTTTACCGCCTTCTACAAACTCGATGCTCCTGCTTCCGTGTACGTCGCAGAACTTGCTGCTATTCAGTACTCTCTTGGAATCATCGAAACCCTACCCATAGACCACTACTTCATCTTCACAGATATTCTCAGTGCCATTGAGGCTCTGCGATCGATGAAGCCTGTGAAGCACACCCCGTATTTCCTGGGGAAAATACGGCGGTTTTTAAGTGCTTTAACAGATAAAAATTACCGGGTTACCTTAGCGTGGGTCCCTTCTCATTGCTCGATTCCGGGTAATGAAGAGGCTGACTCTTTAGCTAAGGTGGGTGCTATTGATAGCGATATTTACGGAAGACCAATTGCTTATGATGGATTTTATAGCATTTTGCGTCAGAGAACACTCAACAGTTGGCAATCATCATGGAATTCAGATGAACTGGGACGGTGGCTACATTTCATTTTTCCTAAGGTATCGACGAAAGCATGGTTCAAGGGGTTGGATGTAGGTCGGGACTTCATTCGCGTGATGTCCAGACTTATGTCCAATCACTACACGTTAAACACGCATCTCTTTCGTATAGGGCTTGTAGACAGTAATCACTGCGTTTGTGGCGATGGCTACCATGACATCGAGCATGTTGTTTGGTCGTGTACCGAATACTGTGGTGTTAGGTCCGAGCTTATAGATTCCCTTCGAGCCCGAGGAAAACAACCGAACGTACCCGTTAGAGACATTCTGGGAAGCGGTGATCTCCAGTACATGACACAGCTATACTGCTTTCTGAAAAACGCTGACATTAAAATTTAAAATTTTCTTTGTCTATTTGTCAGATTAAGGATACAAATATGCTATGCTGAAGACACGGAAACGAAGAGCCTGCATCTATGCTTACACAAATATTTTGAACCGACAACAAACAAGAATACAATTGCTCTACCAGTTGAAAAACAAAGTTCTAAAATAGTTTTAAGTCAAAATTGTATCTCACCTCCTCTCACCTTAAATCCCCATTAGCTCGTAGTCGGCCGCGAGAATAAAAAAAAGGCCTCCCTCTTTTCCCTGCTAACGTAGAATTAATACGAATTGTACTTGGCTCAGTAAAACAGAAAATGTATCGTGCCGTGTCAAATAAACTAATTTTAAACTAAAAAATAGTTCGCATAATCAATCAACACTTTCCTACATTTGGGTGGATGCGTGTATAATTTTCCAATCAATTGCTGCAAGAATCAAGAAAATCAATTGAAAACAAACTGATTCATAAGCATTTAAAAAGGGACATTTTTCGTCCCCTTTTCGTTAATAGATTTCGTATTTACATCCCCATGTGGTAGGCTAAAGAAAAACGTAGTTCTACGTCAAAAACCGCGAACACCTTTCCCTTAACTTCAAACCCGTTTGATCTACTGCCCTCTGATGAAATCGATTCCCACGATTCAATAGCGGAAACATCCTATGCCAATCCTGGGGGATCTAGAAAAAGGAAAAATCTTTCCTCTCCTGAACTTCCCAGAAAGGTCCTAGGATTTCTCAAAGTGAAATGAAAAATACAATCACTACAAAAAGTGCTGAGGAAAAACCGAAGCCAATACCTCCTTGGCTCGGTAATTTAAAGTCCCAGAAGGAGTTCCCAGCACTTCCAGGAACATCTAAAACCCCAGTTGTTCCTTTTGCACTCCCAGTTGATAAAACAAACTCTGGATTAGTGGAATTTTCTGAAATTGTGGACTGGATTTTTGAAACTTTCAATGTACCCGATCCAATTAAAAATTTTTTTTACAGCATTCCTCCCAACAGTTAGATCATTTTTGAAGCTGCTGACTGCCCAATGGCCTCTCCTTGCAGCGATTGTATCCTTCGATGCCTAATTCATCTGCGTATATGAAGGATTCTATCTCTGTCTTACAGTGGAATTGTAGAAGTATTTTAACAACAATTGATTTGTTTAAAATTTAAATTAATTAAAAACTAATGCGATGCATTTTCTAGGAAGGATTTTCTAGGAAGAGGAAAATTATCAACTCTCCTAATCTTTCTCGCAAAGGTCGCAAGATAACCCCTAGCGGAATGACCAATAAGCCAACACAAAAAGGAAGCGGTGAAGAAAAACCGAAGCAAGTTCCTCCCGGTTTTAATTTCAAATCTAACCAGGAGTACCCACCTCTTCCTTGGGCACCAAAACCCCTAGTGCACCCATTTCTCGATCAGAAGATAAAAAAAACAGGGTTCATAAAATTTTCTGATATTGTGGACTGGATATTTAAAACATTCAACATACCAAATCCCCCACAAAATATTCTTCTTGCCCTTCTCCCTACAGTGAAAACCTTTTTGAAGCAACGAGCAGCAACTTGGCCCCTCAATTCAGCTATCATATCTTTCGATGACTAATACGGCGAAAGAGGTTAGGAATTTTATCACTGTATTACAGTGGAATTGCAGAAGTATCATCCCCAAATTCGATCTATTTTCTCATTTGATAAATACATACAATTGTGACGCATTTGCGCTTTGTGAAACCTTTCTCAATTCAAACGATCAACTCAATTTCCACGATTTCAACATTATTCGTCGAGATCGAGACTCACACGGTGGAGGGGTACTTCTAGGGATTAAAAAGTGCTATTCCTTCTTTAGAATCGACCTCCCCTCGATCTCGAATATTGAAGTCGTTGCCATTCAAACGAATATGAATGGAAAAGACCTATGCCTCGTTTCGTTATATATCCCTCCATCCGCGCGGATTGAACAGAGGCATCTCACTGATATAGCAGAGTTGCTTCCCGCGCCTTTTTTGATATTGGGAGATTTTAATTCTCACTGTTCGCTATGGGGGTCGCTGTACGACGATAACCGATCTTCTTTAATCTGTAACTTAATCGACGACTTCAATATGACACTTTTGAATACTGGGGAAGCGACACGTGTACCTAATCCTCCAGCACGTGAAAGCGTGCTTGACCTATCCCTTTGCTCGACAACACTAGCGTTAGATTTCCAGTGGAAAGTAATCAATGATCCCCACGGTAGTGATCACCTACCAATCGTTATTTCAATTGCTAATGGGTCAACTCCAACGGATCCAATCAATATTGCGTATGACCTCACACGTAACATTGACTGGAAGTCCTATGAGACCATTATATCGCAAAGAATCGAGTCTCACGTGGGACTTCCTCCGGAGGAAGAATACGCGTTCCTTTCTGGCTTGATCATCGACGCCGCGACTCAAGCTCAGACGAAACCGATACCCGGGGTAGAGATTAGACGGCGCCCTCCCTCCAAGTGGTGGGACAAAGAGTGCTCAGACCTGTACGCGCGGAGGTCCTCGGTGTATTTGGCCTTCCGAGAACAAGGCACTATCGATTTGCTCCGAAAGTACGATGTACTGGATAGACAAATGAAGAGCTTGATAAAAGCAAAAAAACGCGGATACTGGCAGCGGTTTGTGAACGCATTGTCGAGGGAAACAGCGATGAGCACTCTTTGGGATACCGCCAGACGCATGCGGAATCGTAACGTTTCGAATGAGTCCGAGAAGTATTCAGATCGCTGGATACTCGATTTCGCCAAAAAGGTCTGTCCGGACTCTGTCCCCGAACAGAAGACCTTTCGCGACGCGTTTTTAGTAGCTACAGAAGAGCCTCCATTTTCGATGTTGGAATTTTCAATGGCTCTCCTCTCGTGCAACAATAAAGCTCCAGGGTTGGATAGAATTAAATTCAACTTGTTAAAGAATCTACGCTTGTTGGACTTGTTCAACAAGTTTCTTGAGCAAAACATTGTTCCGCACGACTGGAGGGAGGAAAAAGTCATTGCTATTAAAAAACCCGGAAAACCTGCCTCTGATCACAATCCTTATAGGCCGATTGCTATGCTCTCCTGCCTCCGGAAATTAATGGAGAAATTGATTCTCTTACGGCTAGACAAATGGGTCGAAACAAATGGTTTACTTTCAGATACTCAATTTGGCTTCCGCCGGGGCAAAGGAACGAACGATTGCCTAGCGTTGCTTTCTACTGAAATTAAACTCGCCTTTGCTCGAAAAGAGCAAATGGCTTCTGCATTCTTGGACATTAAGGGGGCTTTTGACTGTGTCTCTGTAGAAGTTTTAACCGAGAAACTTCATTTGCAGGGACTTTAACCAAATTTAAATAATTTTTGCTCAATTTGTTGTCAGAAAAGCATATGTATTTCTCACATGGTGATTCGACAACTTCCCGAATTAGTTACATGGGTCTTCCCCAGGGCTCATGTTTAAGCCCTCTCTTATATAGTTTTTACGTCAATGACATCGATGAATGTCTTGCAAATTCATGCACGCTAAAGCAACTTGCAGACGATAGCGTTGTATCCATTAATGGAAGCGAGGCTAACGATCTGCAAGGACCATTGCAAGATACCTTAGACAATTTGTCTGAATGGGCTCTTAAGCTGGGTATCGAATTCTCTCCGGAGAAAACTGAGCTGGTCGTTTTTTCGAGGAAGCATAAGGCGACATCCATAAATTACGTAACGCAAAAAACCCGATTTTTGGACCCCCACCCGCCCATATGTAACGAAACGTAACGCCAACACCTTCCTCCCATGAAAATTACGTAACGCTGCAGAAGGATTTTCTTGATAAAAATGCTCGTTTTTGGAGAGTCTCTCCAGAGATTTTTCGTTACGTAACGCTGAACTCACCCCCCCCCCCTCCCCTGTGTAACAAATCGTAACGCTCAAGGATTTCCCCCTCCCCCCAATGAGCGTTACGTAATTTATGGATGACGCCTAACCCAGCTCAGCTGCAGCTCCTACTACCGGGTAAAACGATCACTCAGGTTTTAGTCGCTAAATATCTCGGGGTCTGGTTCGACTCTAAATGCACCTGGGCTTGTCATATTAGGTATCTGACACAAAAATGCCAACAGAGGATTAATTTTCTTCGTACGATCACCGGAACCTGGTGGGGTGCCCACCCAGGAGACCTTCTAAGGTTATACCAAACAACGATATTGTCAGTTCTTGAGTACGGCTGTTTCCGCTTTCGCTCCGCCGCGAACACGCACATTATTAAATTAGAGAGAATACAATATCGTTGTTTGCGTATTGCCTTGGGTTGCATGCAGTCGACCCATACGATGAATCTTGAAGTGTTAGCGGGTATTCTTCCGTTGAAACATCGTTTTTGGAATCTCTCTTACCGGTTGCTAATTCGATGCACTGTTATGAACCCATTAGTAATTGAAAATTTCGAGAGGTTGGTCGACCTTCAATCTCAATCCAGATTTATGACTTTATATTTTGACTATATGGCTCAAGATATTAATCCTTCTTCATACGATTCCTCCAATGTCGCACTTTTAGATACTTCTAATAATGCTATATTCTTCGACACCACCATGAAAGAAGACATTTCTGGTATCCCGGATCAATTGCGACCCCAAGAGATCCCTAAGATTTTTTTCCAATTAGTTTAAACATGTTAGTTATGATAAAAGGTTTTACACTGACGGATCTAATCTAGATGAGTCCACTGGCTTTGGTGTTTTCCAAGAAAATTTTACCGCCTCCTACAAACTCGATGCTCCTGCTTCCGTGTACGTCGCAGAACTTGCTGCTATTCAGTACTCTCTTGGAATCATCGAAACCCTACCCATAGACCACTACTTCATCTTCACAGATAGTCTCAGTGCCATTGAGGCTCTGCGATCGATGAAGCCTGTGAAGCACACCCCGTATTTCCTGGGGAAAATACGGCGGTTTTTAAGTGCTTTAACAGATAAAAATTACCGGGTTACCTTAGCGTGGGTCCCTTCTCATTGCTCGATTCCGGGTAATGAAGAGGCTGTCTCTTTAGCTAAGGTGGTTGCTATTGATGGCGATATTTACGGAAGACCAATTGCTTATGATGGATTTTATAGCATTTTGCGTCAGAGAACACTCAACAGTTGGCTATCATCATGGAATTCAGATGAACTGGGACGGTGGTTACATTCCATTTTTCCTAAGGTATCGACGAAAGCATGGTTCAAGGGGTTGGATGTCGGTCGGGACTTCATTCGCGTGATGTCCAGACTTATGTCCAATCACTACACGTTAAACACGCATCTCTTTCGTATAGGGCTTGTAGACAGTAATCACTGCGTTTGTGGCGATGGCTACCATGACATCGAGCATGTTGTTTGGTCGTGTACCGAATACTGTGGTGTTAGGTCCGAGCTTATAGATTCCCTTCGAGCCCGAGGAAAACAACCGAACGTACCCGTTAGAGACATTCTGGGAAGCGGTGATCTCCAGTACATGACACAGCTATACTGCTTTCTGAAAAACGCTGACATTAAAATTTTAAATTTTCTTTGTCTATTTGTCAGATTAAGGATACAAATATGCTATGCTGAAGACACGGAAACGACGAGCCCGCATCTATGCTTACACAAATATTTTGAACCGACAACAAACAAGAATACAATTGCTCTACCAGTTGAAAAACAAAGTTCTAAAATAGTTTTAAGTCAAAATTGTATCTCACCTCCTCTCACCTTAAATCCCCATTAGCTCGTAGTCGGCCGCGAGAATAAAAAAAAGGCCTCCCTCTTTTCCCTGCTAACGTAGAATTAATACGAATTGTACTTGGCTCAGTAAATCAGAAAATGTATCGTGCCGTGTCAAATAAACTAATTTTAAACTAAAAAATAGTTCGCATAATCAATCAACACTTTCCTACATTTGGGTGGATGCGTGTATAATTTTCCAATCAATTGCTGCAAGAATCAAGAAAATCAATTGAAAACAAACTGATTCATAAGCATTTAAAAAGGGACATTTTTCGTCCCCTTTTCGTTAATAGATTTCGTATTTACATCCCTATGTGGTAGGCTAAAGAAAAACGTAGTTCTACGTCAAAAACCGCGAACACCTTTCCCTTTACTTCAAACCCGTTTGATCTACTGCCCTCTGATGAAATCGATTCCCACGATTCAATAGCGGAAACATCCTATGCCAATCCTGGAGGATCTAGAAAGAGGAAAAATCTTTCCTCTCCTGAACTTCCCAGAAAGGTCCTAGGATTTCTCAAAGTGAAATGAAAAATACAATCACTACAAAAAGTGCTGAGGAAAAACCGAAGCCAATACCTCCTTGGCTCGGTAATTTAAAGTCCCAGAAGGAGTTCCCAGCACTTCCAGGAACATCTAAAACCCCAGTTGTTCCTTTTGCACTCCCAGTTGATGAAACAAACTCTGGATTAGTGAAATTTTCTGAAATTGTGGACTGGATTTTTGAAACTTTCAATGTACCTGATCCAATTAAAATTTTTTTACAGCATTCCTCCCAACAGTTAGATCATTTTTGAAGCTGCTGACTGCCCAATGGCCTCTCCTTGCAGCGATTGTATCCTCCGATGCCTAATTCATCTGCGTATATGAAGGATTCTATCTCTGTCTTACAGTGGAATTGTAGAAGTATTTTAACAACAATTGATTTGTTTAAAATTTTAATAATTAAAAACTAATGCGATGCATTTTCCCTTTGTGAAACTTGGCTTACTTCAAGTATTGATCTCAACTTCCATGATTTTAATATTATTCGCCTTGATCGAGACACCCCATATGGAGGAGTACTTTTAGGGATTAAAAAGTGCTATTCTTTCTATCGTATTAACCTCCCCTCGATTCCAGGTATCGAAGTTGTCGCATGTCAAATGACAATACAAGGTAAAGAGCTTTGTATTGCCTCAATATATATTCCTCCCAGAGCACAGGTTGGGCAACGGCTGCTCTTTGATTTAATAGAACTTCTTCCCTCGCCACGTTTGATTTTGGGAGACTTCAACTCTCATGGTGTAACTTGGGGTTCCCCTTACAATGATAACCGCTGCTCTTTAATCTATAACCTTCGCGATGACTTGGACATGACTATCTTAAACAGCGGTGAAATGACACGTATCCCGAAACCTCCAGCGCGCCCAAGCGCTTTGGATCTATCCTTATGTTCGACGTCGCTACGGTTGGATTGCACATGGAAGATAATCCTCGATCCTCACGGTAGCGACCATTTGCCTATTCTTATTTCAATTACTAACGGGTCAACTCGCATGCGACCAATTGACATTCCGTATGACCTCACACGGAATGTCGATTGGAAGTTATACGAGGAAATGATTTCGAAAGCGGTCGAGTCGATTCAACATCATCCACCACTTGAAGAATACAACCTCCTCGCGGGCTTGATTTTCAACGCCGCGTTGCAAGCCCAAACGAAGAAATATCCCGGCGTAACGATCAAAGAACGGCCTCCCACTCCGAGACATCGATGAGCACTCTTTGGAACACAGCCCGAAGAATGCGGAATCGCGTAACGGTCAACGAAAGCGAAGAGAGCAATATCGCGCCAAATGACCTATGGTCGAATATCGACCATTTTTGATTTGAATGAAACTTTGCACACGTATTTGGCTTAGCAAACTGAGCATTTTTCACAGATGGAGAGATTTTTTACACCAATGAGTTACATTCTAAAAGGGCGTATGCCTTTTGGCATAGGTTTTATTCGAAACATTGTAGCCCAGAAACCATTGGTTGTATAGAAAAACTGTCTGAGAATGAGTTGTAGGGAATTGAAAATGCACCATAAAAAAATATACACTGTACAAAAAAATTTCTTTTGATAAAAAAAAATTAAAATTAAACTTTAAATTTCAAACTAAAAAAGAAAAGAGTTGAATTTTTAATACGAGTTAATACGCAACTTTAAAAAAAAGTTCAGGATGGAGAAATGAAAAATAATTTTTTTATGGTAGATAAATTTTTTAATAAAAATTCTAGTTTAAACATTTTTCAGAATATTTGTATTCTAATATTTTTTAAATATGCAGAGAGTCATTTTGAATCAAAAAGCTCTTGGTAGTTAACATTCTAAAGGCATCGGTTCTATAGTTATTTTTAATTTAAGCTCGAAAAGTTATTAATATTTCGGAAAATACACGATTTTCTTAAGTTGTCCATGGTTCTCCAGCAAAAACCATACGTTCATTGGAATGCTTGATTAAAAATATACAATTCATTCTTTGACAACAAAACGATTGGATAAATAACTCAAGCGCTAAAACTTAGCCTACCTACACGTTCCCTCTTGCCGAATGTTTTATAAAAAAATATGTTTGTCGTGCAACACTACCTGCTTGTTTACTAATAATAACTGTTTGTAAAGTTCGCAACCAATAACTACTGGGTTACCTATAATATCTGTTTTCGTATATAAATACGATTGCACTACTCCAGATGTGTTAGTAACAGTTTGCATTTTGTGAAGATGAATAAAGTGAAAATCGAATACACCAAGCCCAAATGCTGTAAACCCTTTCCTGATCATCGGTGCTCATCAAACTTACGCAAATTAAACGAAAACGTAATTGCAAATCTAGAAATATTTAACAGTCAAGCTCATTTTAATACGTCTTTATCAATTTGTGATTCGTGTAGTTATCTATCATGATACTGTTGCGGTTCAGATGTTCATTGCCAAATTAATGAGTTTTTTGAAAACAACAATAGAGTTGAAAAAAGCGATATTAATGTCTGATGGAGCTGCCTCACAATATAAAAATAGAAAAAACTTTGCAAGTCTTTGCAAGTTCAAAACAAAATATAACGTCGATGCAGAGTAGCATTTTTTTGCGACTTCTCATGTTTAAGGCCCAAGCGAAGCAATTGGTGGCATATTAAAACGAATGGCAGGAAATGCAAGTTTAGCTAAAGAACATGAACATCCCATTACAAGCGCAAAAGAATTGTATGATTGGTCTAATCAGAAAAGTAATAAAAATTCATCAAAAATGTCTTTTAGTTGGGTATCATATGAAGAATATGAACAAGGAGTAACAGAATGGAGCAATATTTTCAAAAAAAACTATAATAATAGATGCCACACAAAAGTATTACTCTTTTGTTACGATTTCAGAAAATAAGATACAAACGAAGCTGTTTTCAAAAGATGATGAATCATTTACGAAGCGGGGGCCTAGCGTGGTTGGTAACGTCTCCGCCAACCACGCTCGACGCCTGGGTTCAAATCCCACCGCCGACATAGGTGTCGATGGTTGTGAGGTGGCGTGATCCACTCACAACCAACCCAAACTGGTCTAGATTCAATCCTAGCCGACACCGGGAGATTTTCTGAGGCGAGAAATCTCTGGGATCACGCCTTCCATCGCATGAGGAAGTAAAGCCGTTGGCGCCGGTCCGTTAATAAACGGGTCGTGAGTTAGGGTCCTGGGTGTGGAGTCGCCTCCCTGGGCGTCGGTGATTGGCCACAACAGTGGCGGAACTAGACCGACGGAAAATAAGCGAGAATAAAAAAAAAAGAATCATTTACTTATGATGTATATAAAATATAATGTGAAACTAGTTCTGTAAAGTATCTATGTCATAAAAAAATATGTTCCTAAGATAATAAAACTCGAAAATAAATATTTGATTCTCATATAAATTTATATCTCTTAGAACATTTAACTCTTTTCTTGAGAACCTTTCGCCGAATCGTTTTGTTGTCAAAGAATGAATTGTATATTTTCGATCAAGCATTCCAATGAATGTATGTTTTTCGCTGGAGAACCATGGACAAATTAAGAAAAACGTGTATTTTCCTAAAAAATTATAATTTTTTGAGCTTAAAATAAAAATAACTCGAAAACCAATGCCTTTAGAATGTTTACTACCAAGAGCTTTTTAATTCAAAATGACTCTCTGCATCTTTTAAAATCATCAGAATACAAATATTTTGAAAAATTTTCGAATTAGAATTTTCATAAAAAAAATAATCTGCCATAAAAAAATAATTTTTCATTTCCCCATCCTGGACTTTTTTTTAAAAAGTTGCGTATTAACGTCAAGTTTCTTTAAAAAAAAAAAATAAAAAAAAATCAACTCTGTTTTTTTAAATTGAAATTTAATGTTTATTTTTAATTTTTTTTTGGTCAAAAAAAAATTATTTTGTACAGTGTATATTTTTTTTATGATGCATTTTTGATTCGCTACAACTCATTCTCAGACAGTTTTTTTATACAACCAACGGTTTCTGGGCTACAATGCTATGCCAAAAGGCATTCGCCCTTTTAGAATGTAACTCATGGGTGTAAAAAATCTCTCCACCTGCGAAAAATTCTCAGTTTGCTAAGCCAAATACGTGTGCAAAGTTTCATTCAAATCAAAAAAGGTCGATTAAATTTTCGCGTATTTCCAGACGATTTGAAATGATTTTGCTCAAGAGTCTTCAAGTCGGTGGATATTTGATTTTGCCAGGAAAGTATGTCCGGAATCTGTTCCTGAGCAAAACATTGTTCGCGATGCGTCTCCGGGCCACGACGCGATAGAATCACCTTTACGATGGCAGAATTTTCAGTTGCCCTCCTGTCCTGTAACAATAACGCGCCTGGGTTAGATAGAATCAAATTCAACTTGTTGAAGAATCTACCCGGCGTTCAATAAGTTCCTGGAGCAAAACATTGTACCGCAGGATTGGAGGCAAGTGAAGGTGATCGCTATCCAAAAACCAGGGAAACCAGCTTCTGATCACAACTCTTATAGGCCAATTGCAATGCTATCCTGTATCCGGAAATTGATGGAAAAAATGATACTCCGTCGTTTAGACCATTGGGTCGAATCAAATGGTCTACTACCAGATATTCAATTTGGCTTCCGCCGTGCCAAAGAGACGAATGATTGTCTTGCGTTGCTTTCAACAGGTAGTCAGCTGACTGATGCTCGCAAAGAACAAATGGCGTTCATGGACATTAAGGGGGCTTTTGATTCCGTTTCTATTGACATTCTTTCGGGTAAACTTCACCGACAAAGATTTTCCCCAATTTCAAATAATTTTTTGCATAACTTGTTGTCCGAAAAGCACATGCATTTTACGCATGGCGATTTGACAACTTTTCGTATTAACTACATGGGTCTTCTCCAGGGCTCATGTTTAAGTCCCCTTCTTTACAAATTTTATGTAAATGACATTGATGGATGTCTTGCAAATTCATGTACGATAAGACAACTTGCAGATGACAGTGTGATCTCTGTTACAGGAGCCACAGCTGCGGATTTGCAAGGACCATTGCAAGATACCTTGGACACTTTGTCTGCTTGGGCTTTACAGCTAGGTATCGAATTCTCTCCGGAGAAGACTGAGATAGTAGTTTTTTCTAGGAAGCATGAACCTGCTCAGCTTCAAACACAATTAATGGGTAAAACGATTTCTCAGGTTTTGGTACACAAATATCTTGGTGTCTGGTTCGACTCTAAAGGCACCTGGGGTTGTCGCGTGAGGTATCTGATGAAAAAATGTCAACAAAGAGTGAGTTTTCTTCGTACAATAACCGGATCATGGTGGAGAGTCCACCCAGGAGACCTTATAAGGCTTTACCAAACAACGATATTGTCTGTTATTGAGTACGGGTGTTTCTGCTTCCGCTCCGCAGCAAACACACATTTGATCAAACTGGAGCGAATACAATATCGTTGTTTGCGTATCGCCTTAGGTTGCATGCAGTCAACCCATTCGATAAGTTTGGAGGTCTTAGCTGGAGTACTACCATTGAAAACTATGCGCGATATTCATTCCTCCTGACAACAGTAACGATAGTAGGGGTGTGCGAAACTGGCTTTTCTGCCATCGAAACGAAGTTAACCCTTAATTTCGGTTTCGCCAAATTAATCAAAACGAAATCAAGATGGATTTCGAGTTCTCGAGACGAAACGAAATTGGTCTCTAAATTTCGCGAAATTTCGAAAAATAAAATAATTGTGTCTGAAACATAGCATTACAATGATTTGAAACGTTAGAGCGTACGCTAACGAAGTACCCTTCAGCAGCTGATCGCAAGGTGCTTACCTGGTCGTAGGTATTCAGATATCGATAAACCGACAATGACGAGAAAATCAAAAATGTTAAAAACGAAAATCTTTATACATATATCCATTTATACAGATTATATTGCAGGTAATAGTAGCTCGATAGATACAAATGATCTAAAGGTCACACTCGAAATGTCTTTGTAAATAATAATTTAGTAAAATTCTGAACTGATTCTTTTGGTTTGAATGCAACTAGGTTCAAAATAGTAATCCTTCTTTCATAGCACTTTCATAATTCAAAATCCAAGTTTTGTCCTAGAGCTCGAACTGGAAAACATGAGAGATGGTAGGTAGGTTTTCAACCATCCCTATGAGTTTTAGTGTCCCTAGCAAAGATAACTTTTCCAAAGAGTTTTTCCCTATGCAAACGTAAAAGCGACGAATCCGATAAGCAATTCCTCGGCGGCCTTCTGATGCATTTCTGTATTCTCTAAAAGCAGCAAAATTCACAGGAATGGATAAAAAGCTGTAAAACCTTTTGAGGGCAACCATTTTGAGCTTTAAGGCATTTTTTTCGCTTTTGTCGACCAGTGTTATTGAATTTTTTTTAACACCGTTTAGTCAGACTAGACTAAGTGACATCTTTATCAATTCGAGGAAAACAAAATTTAAGCTAACTATTCTGTAAACTTTGAAGTTTTCAATATTTTTGCACATTTTTTAATATAACTTAAAATTACTTTTTAAAAATGTCCCAGTTTCAATATTTATTTGTCATTTTTGATTTGGCTTAAACTTTGCATAAACGTTTCAATAGGCTGAGAAGCTATTAAAAATGCTTTTTCGGGAGGATTATTGTGATTATAAATATTTTCAGAGCCAAAAGTTTTTTGATCAGTGTGACATCTCTGGAAAAGTTTTAGATAGTAATTTTGTCTTTCCGATAAAAATAAACACTAAAAATTCATATTTTCGCCTTTCTCCTAGAAAGGTATAGCAATCACTGGAAAAACCAAAGGTATAAAAGTGGTCCCAATGACCGAATGTCATATACCACTCGACCCCTTTCGACGAACTGAGCATTTTCTGTTTGTATGTGTGTGTGTGTGCAACTTTTTTTCTCACTCACTTTTCTCAGAGATGGCTGGATCGATTTTCATGAAATTAATTGAAAATAAACGGTCTAGTTGCGCCATAGGTTGCTATTGAATCATTGTAATCGGATTTTTAGTTTAGAGGTTATGTATCAAAATGTAAAAATCACGAAACATCAATATATCAGAAACCACATAACCGATTCCAATAAAACTGGTTTTAAATGATTCAAAACCCTTAAATTTTGAATTTCATAAAGATTGAACATATTTTCAAAAGTTATGTATTCAAAAGTTATGTAAAGAAAAGTTATCCTAAGGTTGTTTAAACTCACTCATTTTTCTCAGAGATGGCTGAACCGATTTTAACAAAATAAGTGTCAAATGAAAGGTCTAGTTGCCCCATAGGTTGCTATTGAATTCCATTGTAATCGGATTGTAACTTTGTCCGTTGTTCATGAAAATGTGAAATCACATTATAAAAGTAAACATGTTGACTTTCTCCTAACGATCACTTGCTAATTAAAAGGTAGAAAAGTGATCCAAATGACCGAATGTCATATGCTACTCGACTCAGTTCGACGAATCCAACATTTTCTGCATGTATGCATGTATAGGTGTATATTTTTGTGTGTGGGTGTGTACGTGTGTATGTGCACCTTTTTTTTCGCACTCACTTTTCTCAGAGATGGTCTGACCGATTCTTTCTATCTTGGTGTCAAGTGAAGAGTCTATTTGCCACTTAGGTTGCTATTGAATTTCATTGTAATCAAACTTTTAGTTTTGGCGCTGCGTCAGAATGTAAAAATCGCACTTATATCTCAGAAGCTATGAACATAGTTGAATTCAAATTAATGGACTTTTAAACCCTTAAACAATGAATTTCATAATGTTTAAACATGTGGTTTGAAAGTTATAGAAAGAAACGTAACCCGCAAAATGTTTAAAACTATAGTTACGATCATGTTATGTGAACTCAACATCATTTAAATTGGATGTTGTACTATCCCAATGCTATCCGCACGCACGATTTTGATCCCTCCAGTGTCATACGATAGTCACGGATAGCTAGCGAGACATCAGCCGCTTTCGTAACGTTGGATGGACTGAAGCAGGGGGATGCGCTCTCCAACCTACTGTTAAACATCGCTCTTGAGGGTGCAGTACGAAGAGCAAACTTCGAAAGAAACGGTACGATCATCATGAAAACTCACATGCTTCTTGGTTTTGCGGACGACGTCGATATCATCGGTATCAACCGTAAGGCCGTGGAGGAGGCTTTCGTACCTTTTAAGAGAGAAGCAGCGAGATTGGGACTTGTCATTAACTCTGCCAAAACGAAGTACATGGTAGCTGGCAGAGAGCGTGGGAGTCCCCGTGGTGTTGGTGCTGAGGTGGAGATAGATGGGGAACGATTTGAAGTGGTTGACGAATTCGTTTATCTTGGTACGCTTGTGACATGTGACAACGATATGAGCCGTGAAGTGAAACGACGAGTTGCAGCTGCGAACAGGGCTTTCTACGGACTGCGTAACCAGCTAAGGTCCCGTAGTTTGCAAACTCGCACAAAACTAGCGCTGTATAGGACGCTGATACTCCCGGTGGCCCTTTACGGACATGAAGCATGGACGCTGAAGAAAGCTGATCGACGAGTGCTCGGAGTTTTTGAGCGTAAAGTTCTGCGATCGATACTTAGCGGTAAACTGGAAGACGGAGTGTGGCGCAGACGCATGAATCACGAGTTGTACCAGGTATACAAACATGCTGATATAGTGAAGGTAATACAGCGGGGCAGGCTTCAGTGGGCTGGACATGTAGCCAGGATGCCTGACGAGAGAGCCACCAAAACTATCTTCAGTAGAGAACCAGGAAGAGGCCGTCGACTCCGTGGTAGTCCTCGCACGCGGTGGATGTGCGCGGTGGAAGAAGATGCACGATCTGCTGGTGTACGGGGAGACTGGAGAACGGCAGCCCAAGACAGAAGAAGCTGGACATCTCTAATTCGTTCGGCCCTGGACCGGTGAACGGTCCGTTAGCCAAAAAAGTAAAGTAAAGTAAAAGTAAAGTAAGTATACTATTTCAATGTTTGCGGCCTTGCTCGGAACTGAAGTTGAAATTAAAAGTCATTTCTATCATTTCACTTTTTGCCTTTCTCCTAGAAAGGTATAACAATCACTGCAAAAACTAAAGGTATAAACGTGCTCAACAGGGCCGAATGTCGTATATCACTCGACTCAGTTCAACGAGCTGAGCATATATATATATATATATATATATATATATATATATATATATATATATATATATATATATATATATATATATATATATATAAATATATATATATATATATATATATATATATATATATATATATATATATATATATATAAATATATAGATATATATATATATATATATATATATATATATATATATATATATATATATATATTTATATATATATATATATATATATATATATATATATATATATATATATATATATATATATATATATATATATATATATATATATATATATATATATATATATATATATATATATATATTTGGCAGAGCTGTATGCCACCACGGGTCGGTATTTGGCAATTACCGTAGGCCACGGAAGTGCTAACTGCAAGAACGCAGTCCCGGACCATCAGCGAGAGCTAGCCTAGGTTGTGGTGAGACTCAGGCATTGGGCCGCCGAATTCTCACAAAAGCCACATTATCCGGAAGCAGCTCTGACGGAGCGAATAGTGCCGCTCCCACCACTCAAATGCACTAATTCGTCCATTGGGATTGATGCCAGTAAGTTCCCAATTACGGTTACTGGTCGCAACGCCATATGATAAGAGTCGGATTTCGTTTTCGTACCACGATTCTGGGCTGGCACCTGCGCCGAGCTCCCTTAGTAAGGTCGTGTGACAACGGCTTGAAACGGCGAGACAACAACCGGTGCAGGGGTCTCCGTCCCGTAAAACCTGGCAGGCCTTCCAGTACGTTCCAAATTCATTGCCCGGTGGGAACCGGGCAGGAGTGGGATCAGATGTCCTTTCCTGACTTGCGCCGGTCGGGGGTGTCATAGTTGCTCATAAGGCGCTATGGCAGCCGCCCCTAGCCATGGCCTCACTGCTTCGGCATAGACTACCATGGGATCAGATAGGCGACCACTCCAGTATGGACAAGGATAGCGGCTGGAAGGGGGACCCAATTAACAAAAATGAATATTGAAAAAAATGAAGATCAACAATTGGGCGCAGATGGGTTGAAAAACCCGTTTGCACGAGGAGGCATCCAGAGGTCTCCGCCGAGAAAGGCGGAGATGGATGCAGTAAAGGACGCCTGCGAAGACGGCAAAGGCAGTACGCCTACCGGAACGACGCAAGACATCGCAGTGGCTGGTCCACTGTTGATAAAGGCGGTCGGAAGACAGCGAGACACGCTACCGAAGGTAGTAGCGCTGTCGGAGCAGCTCGATGCCATAATCGAGTTTGCGAAAAGTCGCACCAACACGACGAAGTACCTGAAGCAGGCTCTCTACATGCTTAGGTCCTCCGTCGATGCTGCGAAGAAGGAGCACGCCGAGCTCAAGGCAAGAGCGGTGGCTGCAGAGAAGAATGCAACGGAGGTGACCGGAAGGGCGACGAAGTCGGTCCAAACGGACACCTGCACGTTTGCAGCGGTTTGCGCCTCCGGGTCAGCCGCAAAAAGAGCAAGGTAGTCTCCGGGGGAAGCCCCCGAGAACAGCAAGAAACGGTTGGTTGTGCTAAGCCCGCGAGATAGCACACCAACGGCCTCCAAGTCCGCCGAAAAGTCTGCCGAAGTGGCGGCTACGGGAAACCCTTGGGTTACCGTGGGAGGAAGGAAGCGCCAAAAAGACAGCAAGAGCAACGACGAGAAGGCGACAAATCGTCCAAAAATGGGTAAGAAGGCGCGAAGCAGGGGCGACGCCCTCATACTCAAGACGGAGGGGTCCGAGTACTCCGAAGTCTTGAAGAAAATGAGAGGCGAAACCCAGCTCAAGGATCTGGGAGCGGATGTGCGGACCATCCGTCGTTCTCGCACCGGCAAGATGATCCTTGAGCTCCGTAAGGATGCTAAAAACAAGGGCGCTGCCTACAAGACGGTAGCCGAGCAGGTCCTCGGGAAAGATGTGCAAATTCGGGCACTCACCTCAGAGGTGACTCTCCAGCTCAAAAACCTGGATGAAATCACCGAGAGGTGCGATATTGCACAGGCCCTCAAGGAGAAGTGCGGAGTGGAAGTAGCCACTGAGGTAATTCGCCTCCGAAAGGGTCCAGCGGGGACCCAGGTGGCCACTTTCCGGCTTGCATCGGCCGATGCAACTCTGGCCCTGAAGACAGCCAAACTTAAGGTTGGCTGGTCAGTATGTCCCCTGAGCATACTCCAGCAGCCGGACGTTTGCTTCAGGTGTTTCGAGAGAGGACACAAGTCCTGGACCTGCAAGGGGCCCGATAGGAGCCAGTTATGTAGGCGTTGTGGTGGTGCTGGCCATAAAGCTAAAGACTGCGGGGAGCCTCCCAAGTGCTTGGTATGTACTGGAAAACGGGACGCCAAGCACTTTATGGGAGGCCCACGGTGCCCAGCCGGTAAGGCGGCCACGAAACCACGGGCGTGAGGGTGACACAATTGAACCTGAACCATTGCTATGCGGCACAGCAGCTGCTATACCAAGCAGCGTCTGAGTCGCGGTCGGACATCGCAATCGTATCGGACCCCTACTGCATTCCTCCCGGAAACGGTAATTGGGTTGCAGATAAGTCCAGTACGGCGGCCATATGCACGACCAGCAAGTTCCCGGTTCAGGAGGTTGTGTCAACCTCAAATGAAGGATACGCGGTTGCCAAGGTGAACGGAGTGTTCTACTGCAGTTGTTATGCTCCGCCGCGTTGGTCTATCGAAAGGTTCACCCAGATGGTCGATTTGTTATCTATGGAGCTGACGGGACTGACACCCTTAGTAGTGGCGGGCGACTTCAACGCTTGGGCTGTTGAGTGGGGAAGCCGCCGCACGAACCGGAGGGTTCAGATCTTGTTGGAAGCTTTGGCAAAGCTCAACCTAGATCTGGCCAACGTTGGAACCAAGTGTACATTCAGCAGAAATGGTGCGGAGTCGATCATCGACGTGACGTTCTCCAGCCCAGGACTGATCGTGAACTGGAGGGTAGACGATGGCTACACCTATAGTGACCACCAGTCGGTCTGCTATAGCGTAGTCCAGAACGTGAGGCGGCAGGCGACGGGTAGAGCCAATACTCCGACCGTCCGCGGGTGGAAGACATCGCATTTCAATGCCGAGGTATTTGCAGAAGCAATGAGAAGAGAGCGCGAGGGGGGCAGTTGGCTCCACCCGAGTGCTGACCAATTAGTTGCCACATTATCGCGGGCGTGCGACGCCACCATGCCTAGGACCCGCCAACCTAGGAATGGTAAGTCACCGGTATACTGGTGGACTGACGCGATAGCGGACCTCCGTAGCGCGTGCCTCCGTGCAAGACGGATGTTGCAACGTGCACGTACCGATGCACAGAGGGTAGAGCGCCGTGTAGTATTCGGATCTGCAAGATCGGCGCTTAAAAGTGCGATAAAGGCGAGCAAAAGGGCCTGCTTCGATAGGCTATGCGCGAGTGCCAATACGAATCCGTGGGGCAACGCCTACAGAGTCGTAATGGCGAAGACCAAAGGCGTGTTGGCGCCTGCAGAGCGATCACCAGCGATGCTGGAGCGCATCATCGAGGGACTCTTTCCACGACACGAGCCAAATCCTTGGCCTCCGGTTGCTGAGTCTCACTTCCTACGTTCCAGTATCTCAGACACAGACCAGGGATGGTCGGCCAACCTGCCGGGCATCCAATCCGTGAGAGACGGCAGCCGTGCAGAGGTTGTGGAGGAGGTAACGAGGGTTACGAATGAGGAACTCATCGTGATCGCCAACTCCCTAAAGGTGAGCAAGGCACCGGGACCGGATGGAATCCCGAACTTGGCCATCAGGACGGCCATGAAAGTGGCCCCTGATCTATTTCGAGCAGTCATGCAGAAGTGCCTGGATGACTGCCTCTTTCCGGACAGGTGGAAGCGACAGAGATTGGTGCTGTTGCCGAAGGCTGGGAAACCGCCAGGGGACCCATCGGCATACAGACCTATCTGTCTGCTGGACACTACGGGCAAGGTGCTTGAGAGGATTATCCTCAACAGACTGGTGGAGTACACAGAGGGTGTAAACGGTCTGGCAAGTAACCAGTTCGGCTTCCGGAAAGGTAGATCCACGCTGGATGCTATTCTCTCTGTCACCAAGACGGCAGAGGTAGCACTCCAGCGTAAGAGTTGGGGCATTCGCTATTGCGCAATCGTCACGCTTGACGTGAAGAATGCATTCAATAGCGCCAGTTGGGACTCCATAGCGCTCGCGCTTAGGAGCATCCACGTACCGGTGTCGTTGTACAAGATTTTGGAAAATTATTTCCAGAATCGGGTACTAGTTTACAACACGGAGGAGGGTCAGAAGTGCGTCCCAATCACCGCAGGGGTACCGCAAGGTTCCATCCTGGGCCCGGTGTTGTGGAATGTCATGTATGACGGGGTGTTGAAACTAAAGTTCCATGTAGGGGTTGTGATCGTCGGTTTCGCAGACGACATCACGCTAGAGGTCTACGGCGAGTCGATCGAAGAGGTCGAGTTGACGGCCGCGCACTGCATACGCAAGGTCGAAGACTGGATGCACTCTAGGAAACTGGAGTTAGCGCACCATAAAACGGAGGTTACGGTTGTGAACAACCGCAAATTAGAGCAACAGGCGGTGGTCAGAGTCGGTGACTGCACCATTACCTCAAGGCGTTCCTTGAAGCTCTTGGGGGTTATGGTTGACGATAAGCTCACATTTAAGAGTCACGTCGACTATGCCTGTAAGAGGGCTTCAACGGCCGCTGCAGGACTATCTCGAATGATGTCCAGTAGCTCAGCGGTATATGGCAGCAAGCGTAAACTTCTTGCCAGCGTGGTTTCGTCCATACTTAGGTATGGTGGGCCAGCGTGGTCCAAAGCGTTAGGTACCAACAGTCATCGTCGAAAACTGGAAAGTACCTACAGGCTCATGTGCCTGAGGGTTGTGAGCGCGTACCGTACAGTGTCATACGACGCAATCTGCGTCCTGTCCGGCATGATGCCTATCAGCATAGCCATTAAGGAGGACGTAGAATGCTTCGATCAACGTGACACAAGGGGTATACGAGGCACCAGAAGGTCATTCTCGATGATCAGATGGCAGCAGGAATGGTCCAATTCCGCAAAGGGTAGATGGACGCATCGACTTATTCCGGACGTATCCGGATGGGTCGGGAGGCGCCATGGAGAAGTTAACTTCCACTTGACACAGATTCTGTCAGGTCATGGTTGCTTCAGGCAGTATCTACACAGATTCGGGCATGCGGGGTCCCCCATGTGTCCCGAGTGTGCGGATGCGGAAGAAACTGCAGAGCATGTCTTCTTCGTGTGCCCTCGTTTTGTGCATGCGCGGAGCGACATGATGGTAGTGAGCGGGCCAGACACCACTCCGGACAACCTAGTTCGGAGGATGTGTAAAGACCCAAACATTTGGAGGGCGGTTTGTACAGCCGCCTCTCAAATAGTTTTAGAATTGCAAAACAGGCGACAGGTTGACCACCGACACGCCAGTGTTAGCTAACGGCCAGTCTCCAGGTTAGTTAGCTAAGTTAGCAAAGAGATCTATAGAACCAAGAGGGTGCACAGAGCACAAAAGCCGCTCCCCGAAGCAATACCTAGCGGTGGTCCCGGGGAGTATTATGGGCTGGAGACTGGAGGGGTTTTAGTGGGTCCGGTCACTGATCCAAACCAACCCCACACTTCCTGAGGTTGGTCACCTCAGGGGTTTGGATGCAAATTTCCCCTCCACCTGAAACAAAAAAAAAAAAAAAAATATATATATATATATATATATATATATATATATATATATATATATATATATATATATATATATATATATATATATATATATATATATATATATATATATATATATATATATATATATATATATATATATATATATATATATATATCAAATTTCCCCTCCACCTGAAACTAAAAAAAAAAAAAAATAAAAAAAAAATAAATATATATATATATATATATATATATATATATATATATATATATATATATATATATATATATATATATATATAAAGTGAAATGATAACGACCTCCCAGTCTCACTCGATTCTCTCAGAGATGGCTGAACCGATTTCAATGAAATTAATCGCAAATGAAAGGTTTAGTTGTCCTATGAGACGCTATTGAATTTTTCTCTAATCTGATAAAAAAACCCTTACCTTTTAAATTTTATGAGGATTGAACATGTGGTTCAGAAGTTATGGAAAGATACGTGTTCTGGAGACTATTTAATCTCACTCATGTTTCTCAAAGATGGCTGGACCGATTTTCATAAAATCAGTGTCATATGGAAGGTCTTGTTGCCCCATAATACCCTAATGATTTTTTTTTGCAAACGGATTATTACTTTGCCTGTTATGTTTGAAAAAGTGAAATCCAGCTATGAAAAGAAATATATTCCGAAGACTACTTGGACTCACTCACTTTTCTCAGAGATGGTTGACCCGATTTCCATATATTTAGTATCAAATAAAAGGTCTAGCTGCCTCATAACACCCTATTGAATTTTGCTGTAATCGGACTGTAACTTTGTCTGTAATGTATCGAAATGTGAAAATCACGAAACTTCGTTATCTTAGAAACTACACAAGGGGCCATCCACATATCACTTGAACAGATTTTGAACGATTTTAACCCCCCCCCGTGGACAAATGCCGATATAAATTCTTTTTTCTTTTAAAGGACCGTGGACATTTTACAACCCCTCCCCCCCCAAGCTGTCCACGTGGTATGTGTGGATGGCCCCAAACCGATTTGAACAATATTGATATCAGATGAACGGGATAGTTAAGGGTTAACTGATGAATTATGATTGAACACGTGATTTCAAAGTTTGGCTGCCTTTCACGTTCCCTTTTAATTTGATTGTAATCAAACTTAAGCAACCGTTATGTTTTAATTTGTTAAACAACGAAAGTCTATTATCTCAAGTATTACACGACTCTTTGAACATAACTAGTGTCCTACAAACGAGTCATCTCTCAAACTTACAAATAACAAACTTAATAACAATTTGATATGCTGTTCAAAAGTTTTGGAAAGAAAATAAATTCAAAGACTATTCAACACTATACCTGCTTTGATCAATATAAAAGGCCTCAACATGATTTAAATGTGGTATCGTACTATCTGAACGTTCCCGGTATCGCTCGTGATTAAATTGTTCGAAATTAAGAGTCATTTCTTTTATTTCGCTATTTCTTAAACACTAACATTACGTCAAATTTCATATTTTATACTTTAATTATAACATCAGTATTTTAGAACCCAAAGAGTGAATATACCCCTTTATTGGATTTAAGCATTCATGTTAATCTTTTGTTTTTAAATAGTTTATTTGACACGGCACGATACAATTTATGTTTAACTGAGCCAAGTACTTTTTTTTTAAATTCTAAATTAGCAGGGAAAAGAGGAAGGCCTGTTTTTTATTCTCGCGGCCTCACGAGCTAGTGGGGATTTAAGGTGAGAGGAGGGGTGTTACAATTTTGTTTTTAACTATTTTATATTACAGAATGTATTCATTTGTACGTGGCTAACCAGTGATGTTCTGTTTGAGCAGTTTTGGTCTGAGGTGTCTGCGTAAACATAGAGATGCCGAGTCTTCGTTTTAGTGTCTCCAGCCGGGTGTATCATTCTCTTTCAGTTTGTGACAGAAATTGTATTCTAGCAAATAGATAAAAGAAATCAAATTTTAATGCCAGAATTTTTTATAAACCCGTATAGCTGTGTCATGTACTGGAGATCACCGCTTCCCAGAATGTCTCTAACGGGTACGTTCGGTTGTTTTCCTCGGGCCCGAAGGGAATCTATAAGCTCAGACCTAACACCACAGTATTCGGTACACGACCAAACAACATGCTCGATGTCATGGTAGCCATCGCCACAAACGCAGTGATTACTGTCTACAAGCCCTATACGAAAGAGATGCGTGTTTAACGTATAGTGATTGGACATAACTCTGGACATCACGCGAATAAAGTCCCGACCTACATCCAACCCCTTGAACCATGCTTTCGTCGATACCTTAGGAAAAATGGAATGTAGCCACCGTCCCAGTTCATCTGAGTTCCATGATGATTGCCAACTGTTGAGTGTTCTCTGACGCAAAATGCTATAAAATTCATCATAAGCAATTGGTCTTACATAAATATCGCCATCAATAGCACCCACCTTAGCTAAAGCGTCAGCCTTTTCATAGCCCGGAATGGAACAATGAGAAGGGACCCACGCTAAGGTAACCCGGTAATTTTTATCTGTTAAAGCACTTAAAAACCGCCGTATTTTCCCCAGGAAATACGGGGTGTGCTTCACAGTCTTCATCGATCGCAGAGCCTCAATGGCACTGAGACTGTCTGTGAAGATGAAGTAGTGGTCTATGGGCAGGGTTTCGATGATCCCAAGAGAGTACTGAATGGCAGCAAGTTCTGCGACGTACACGGAAGCAGGAGCATCGAGTTTGTAGGAGGCGGTAAAATTTTCGTGGAAAACACCGAAGCCAGTGGACTCATCTAGATTAGATCCGTCAGTGTAAAACCTTTTATCATAACTAACATGTTTAAACTTATTGGAAAAAATTTTAGGGATCTCTTGGGGTCGCAATTGATCCGGGATACCAGAAATGTCTTGTTTCATGGTGGTGTCGAAGAATATAGCATTATTAGAAGTATCTAAAAGTGCGACATTGGAGGAATCGTATGAAGAAGGATTAATATCTTGAGCCATATAGTCAAAATATAAAGTCATAAATCTGGATTGAGATTGAAGGTCGACCAACCTCTCGAAATTTTCAATTACTAATGGGTTCATAACTGTGCATCGAATTAGCAATCGGTAAGAGAGATTCCAAAAACGATGTTTCAACGGAAGAATACCCGCTAACACTTCAAGATTCATCGTATGGGTCGACTGCATGCAACCTAAGGCAATACGCAAACAACGATATTGTATTCGTTCCAGTTTGATCAAATGTGTGTTTGCTGCGGAGCGGAAGCAGAAACACCCGTACTCAATTACAGACAATATCGTTGTTTGGTAAAGCCTTAGAAGGTCTCCTGGGTGGGCTCCCCACCAGGTTGCGGTAATCGTACGAAGAAAATTATTCCTCTGTTGGCATTTTTGTGTCAGATACCTAATATGACAAGCCCAGGTGCATTTAGAGTCGAACCAGACCCCGAGATATTTAGCGACTAAAACCTGAGAGATCGTTTTACCCGTTAGTAGGAGCTGCAGCTGAGCTGGGTTATGCTTCCTAGAAAAAACGACCAGCTCAGTTTTCTCCGGAGAGAATTCGATACCTAGCTTAAGAGCCCTTTAAGACAAATTGTCTAAGGTATCTTGCAATGGTCCTTGCAGATCGTTAGCCTCGCTACCAGTAATGGATTCAACGCTATCGTCTGCAAGTTGCCGTAGCGTGCATGAATTTGCAAGACATTTATCGATGTCATTGACGAAAAAATTATATAAGAGAGGGCTTAAACATGAGCCCTGGGGAAGGCCCATGTAACTAATTCGGGAAGTTGTCGAGTCGCCATGTGAGAAATACATATGCTTTTCTGACAACAAATTGAGCAAAAAGCTATTCAAATTTGGTGAAAGTCCCTGCGAATGAAGTTTCGCGCTTAAAACTTCTACAGAGACACAGTCAAAAGCCCCCTTAATATCCAAGAACGCAGAAGCCATTTACTCTTTTCGAGCAAAGGCGAGTTGAATTTCAGTAGAAAGCAACGCTAGGCAATCGTTCGTTCCTTTGCCCCGGCGAAAGCCAAATTGAGTATCTGAAAGTAAACCGTTTGTTTCGACCCATTTGTCTAACTATGGTTAGAGGATCAATTTCTCCATTAATTTCCGGAGGCAAGAGAGCATCGCAATCGGCCTATATGAATTGTGATCAGAGGCAGGTTTCCCGGGATTCCGAATAGCAATGACTTTTACCTCCCTCCAGTCATGCGGAACAATATTTAGCTCAAGAAACTTGTTGAACAAGTCCAACAAGCGTCTTTTTGCAGAGTCGGGTAGATTCTTCAACAGGTTGAATTTTATTCTATCTAACCCTGGAGCCTTATTGTTGCACGACAGGAGAGCCATTGAAAATTCCAACATCGAAAATGGAGGCTCTTCCGTAGTTACTATAAACGCGTCGCGAAAGGTTTTCTGTTCCGGTACAGAGTCCGGACAGACCTTTTTGGCAAAATCGAGTATCCAGCGATCTGAATACTCCTCACTCTCATTCGAAACGTCACGGTTCCGCATGCGCCTGGCGGTATCCCAAAGAGTGCTCATCGCTGTTTCCCTCGACAACGCGTTTACGAACCGCCGCCAGTACCCGCGTTTTTCCGCCTTGACTAAGCTCTTCATCTGCCTGCCCAGTGCCTCGTACTTTCGAAGTAGGTTGACAGTGCCGTACTCCCGGTAGTCCTTATACGCCGCGGACTTTCGCGCGTACAACTCAAAGCACTCTTTGTCCCACCATTTGTTGGGAGGGCGCTGTCTAATCGTTACCCCGGGTATCGGTTTCGCCTGAGCTTGAGTCACGGCGTCGATTATCAAGCCAGCTAAGAACGCGTATTCTTCCTCCGGAGGAAGTTCCTCGTGAGTCTCGATAGATTCCGCTATAATAGACTCATAACGCTTCCAATCAATATTACGTGTAAGGTCGTAGGAAATATTGATTGGGTTCGGGGGAGTTGAACCATTAGCAATTGATATAACGATTGGAAGATGATCACTACCATGGGGATCGTTGATTACTTTCCACTGGCAATCTAACGCTAGTGATGTTGAGCAGAGGGATAGCTCAAGCACGCTTTCACGTGCTAGAGGATAAGGTACACGTGTCGCTTCCCCAGTATTCAAAAGTGTCATATTGAAGTCGTCGATCAAGTTACAGATTAAAGAAGATCGGTTGTCGTCGTACAGCGACCCCCATAGCGAGCAGTGAGAGTTAAAATCTCCCAAAATCAAAAAAAAGGTGCGGGAAGCAATTCTGCTATATCAAGGAGTTGCTTCTGTTCAATCCGCGCGGATGGGGGAATATATAACGAAACAAGGCAAAGGTCCTTTCCATTCATATTCGTTTGAATGGCAACAACCTCAATATTCGAGATCGAGGGGAGGTCGATTCTGAAAAAAGAATAGCACTTTTTGATCCCTGAAAGTACCCCTCCACCGTGTGAGTCTCGATCTCGACGAATGATGTTGAAATCGTGGAAATTAAGTTGGTCATTTGAATTGAGAAAAGTTTCACAGAGCGCGAACGCATCACAATTGTATGTGTTTATCAAATGTGAAAATAAATCGAATTTGGGGATGATACTTCTGCAGTTCCACTGTAACACAGTGACAAAATTCCTAACCTCTTTTGACGTATTAGTCATCGAAAGATACGATAGCTGAAATGGGGGGCCAAGTTGCTGTGAGTTGCTTCAAAAAGGTTTTCACTGTAGGGAGAAGGGCAAGAAGAATGTTTTGAAGGGGATCTGGCATTTTGAAAGTTTTAAATATCCAGTCCACAATATCAGAGAATTTTATGAACCCTGTTTCTTTTATGTCTTCTGATCGAGAAATGGGTGCACGAGGGGTTTTTGGTGCCCCAGGAAGCGGTGGGTACTCCTGGTTTGATTTGAAATTAAAACCGGGTGGTACTTGCTTCGGTTTTTCTTCACCGCTTCCTTTTCGTGTTGTCTTATTGGTCATTCCGCTAGGGGTTATCTTACGACCTTTGCGAGAAAGATGAGAGAGTTGAGCATTCTCCTCTTCCTAGATCCCTCTGGCAAGGCATAAGAACACCCTTCGACGGGATCGTCAGATGTACCCTCATCGGTTGGCAAAAAGGAAAAAATGTTTCCTGTCGAGGGTGG
Source organism: Wyeomyia smithii (assembly GCF_029784165.1). Lineage (NCBI taxonomy): Eukaryota > Metazoa > Arthropoda > Insecta > Diptera > Culicidae > Wyeomyia > Wyeomyia smithii. The sequence continues at coordinate 94,878,278 of NC_073694.1, forward strand.
CTCAGCCCTCTTAAGCATTTCTGCAAAAGAGCGCTTTGATCGTTCCTTAAGGGAACGCTTAATTTTTTCCTCGCGCTGTTTGTACGCGGGACACGCCGAAAGGTCATGCCGAGTTCCCTCGCAGTAAAGACACTTTTCAGTATCCTCACTGCAAGCGGTCTCAGCATGATTGCCTCCGCACTTGCTGCAGCGTGCCTTGTTGCAGCAGTAGGTGGCTGTATGACCTAACTGCTTGCAGTTTTGGCAATGCATGACTCGCGGTACAAACAGGCGTACAGGCAGACGAACCCTGTCCAAAGAGATGTAGTTCGGCAGTGCGGATCCGGCGAATGTTACACGGAAGGAATCCGAAGGGAAGAATTTCTTCTTCCCTTCTTCGATGGATACTGAATGCAATTGCTTGACATCCAGTATCTTTACATCTTGAATCAGGGGGTTCTTGAAGCAGCCAACCCCATGACGCAAAATGTCAGCGACCGCGATCTCCACGTCCTTGGCAGGGATGTACACGCGGTACTCTCTCGTGAAGAGCTCGTAGTTAGCAATTGCATTTGCTTGCTTCAAGCTACTCACGACAACTCGCAGTTTGTTCGGTCCAACCTTTGTAATTTCGGTTACGTCCGAAAACTGTTTTGCCAGGTCCTTGCCCATTTGTATAATATTAAGAGGCTTCTTTATGGGCCTAAAAAAAACTATGAACGGATCTTTCGAGGCATCTGGGTAGGCTTTCACCCGTGTTGCCGGTACCCTTGGTACGGGGCTAGGTAGCGGGGAAGGTAGAGGGGAAATGATGGGGGAGATCTCAATCTCTTCCCCATTTGTTTCCACATCCAGGAATAGTTGCACCTGCTTGTCGTCCATTTTGCGGGAGCGTTACGCTCTACCGCACACAAACGAAAAATATTCGCATGTGGGGGGGGGGGACAAGTAGTTGATATTAAATTTTAAAAGCAATTTTTCAAACTACAATGGATCAAAATAAAAAAAAACAGAAATACTAATACTAAAAACAATAGTAATAATATTAATAATAATAATAATTATAATAATAATAATAATAACAATAATAATAATATTAATAATAATAATATTGATAGTAAAATATTAATAATAATGATAAAAGTTCTAAAGTGAATACTTCACCGAACGTCTAAGTCACGACCTCACGGCTGATAGTTGGATCAATCGAGTGTCTCCGCAGAACAAACAATGACGATCCAGCTTCGTGTTGTGACACAGTGGCTGTATCTTACACGCGACCTTGTAGATGCCACTTGTAGTTGACTTCCACTCGCTCGATCGCATGGTGGTCCGTGCTGCTAGCGGGGTAACAGCGGTGCGGGAGAATGGTTCTTGCTGATATATCAGCTGCGTATCAGATCACTGGCGGGGTAGCCTGCCCCTAGCAGTGTGCAGAAGTTGTTTCTGCCGATATATTGCAGACTATTGTTATCGCACAGCACAAGAAATAATCGAAAAAAAAAACACCCGTACGATAACTCGTGTATTGTTATTTTGCGAATCACACGGAAATAAACAATTTGCGTCTAATCGAGACGAAAGCAAAACAACGAATGATTCATGTAAATCTATTTTTACAAATAATAAGTTTCAATGAGAAATGCTGAGTCTGACCGCTAGGTGGATTAATTTAAGTTTTGATGTAAAAGAAACATTAAAATTAATATAAAAAAGCTTATTTTTCAAAAATCTATTTTTTTTGCATAAAAATTACAAAAAAAATACCGAAGCGATGAAGAAATCAAAAAAAAGGAATATATTTTCAAAAAAAAAAAGGATTACAACATGTTTATTTTTATAAGGACAATATTATTATCTACAACTTTGCCAAGAACACTATGCCAATCAAACAAACTGTTTCGATTATAAAAATATTTAAATTACCCACAGAGTGCCCAATTGGAGAATAAAATTATTTTTCAGCTAAATCGGTTTGTTTGACTGGCATAACTAGTGTCTCTGGTAAGGTTGTAGAAAATAATTTTGTCTTGAAAAAAAAAAATGCCTTGTGAGTTTCTGCGACACCAAAAATAATAAAATGCATTTGGGACCATTCCTGAACTACGTGGTCATATTTTGATCCCTTCTATACCCCCCTACTCCCACGTGGTCTTTCGTGGTCTTTTGTTTTGTGATCTTATTCTGCAAATATATGCACAATAAAGTATGAAATATTTATAAAAAAATGAAGGTTTAAGAAAACTGATTATTAGTTATTGCGCAAATTGTAAATAGAATTAAAAAAATAACAAATGGATAATGGTTGTTTAATTTTTAATAATATTTCATTGTCTTTAGCAAATATAATAATTTCCTTACCTGAAAGTAATTTAAAATACGCTATTCTGTTGAGTAAATTCAGATTGATTTTCAATTTGTTGTTGAGTATCAAAATAAATAAAATTTGTTTAAGCTGTTTGATCATATACGATATAGTTATCATCTAGAAATCATCTAGAAAAATATTTAGTTGATAATAAGTGAAACCTTACTTTTAGTGATTTTCAGGTATCGGATTTGTAATTTAGTTTTTTTTAAATAAATTACAAAGTTTTTGAATGTCGAAAAAAATATAAACATCTTTCTTTCTTCCTACAGTTCACGAACATCCAGGTCTTATATATTGTTTTTAAGACCAAGACGTTGATTTTTTACCGGTCGTTGAGTATTGAGTATTGGTCCCCGTTGTTTTGTGGTTAGCGATGTCGGTCGGCAAGCTCTCTCACACGGTTGTGATGTCGGGTTCGATTCCCGATCAGGTCGAGGATCTTTTCGAGCTGGAAATTTTCTCGACTCAGCACTGGCAGCATTACAGTTAATTGCTGACAACTCGCAAACTTTCCGTGACACTTATTAATTATCAAGTCGTGTCAAATAAATTTATTAATTAAAAAATTACGAAAGCTTCGTCTTGCCTCAGTGGCAATAATAAATTATAAGTCAGAAAAAAGACTACGTGGCTTATTCGTGAACCCCCAAACCTCCCGCGTGATTTTTCGTGGTCTTTTGACAATCACCTTTCCCTCCCCGTCTCCCTATATATTTGGGAACAGCCCCATTAAAACCAGGCCCGGATTTGAGGGGGGAGCAAAGGGGACAAATGCCCCGGGCCTCCCGATTCAAGGGGCCCCCCTAATCCTGGGGCAACCTTTTTTTTTTGCTCGTCACCTTTCAGAACGTTACCTCTGAATGTTTTAAGAAAAGAGGGCCTCACAAACAAATTTGCCCCGGGCCCCCCACCGTCTAAATCCGGCCCTGTTTGAAACAAATCAAAAATTATTTTTCTTTCAACCAATCAACAGTTAAAATGGAATTTTGTAATGCAACAAACAAATAGTTTTCTTTTTACTCAATTAAGTTATTCGTAATCATTCTCGTTCTCTTATTTCTCGTTCTTTTCAAACTTTTTTTTCTTCTACCTTGTAAATTCGTCAAGTGAAATGTCAGAATCACTTTTTTGCTATAATCTGCACTTGTTTTTGACATTGTGAAATTTTGTGTCTCCTAAAAACAAGAGTAACATTTCTCAGTTATGTGTTCAACGAGAGCGAACCATGTACTTTTTGTTCATTCATTGATAGAGTATACTTTTTTGGTAACACGTTTAAAATATTTTTGATAAGGTACCTGGCAATTTTGTAACCTATGCTGACTTTGGAGTCAGCAGTCAGAGTGTTTTGAAACAATACTAAATATTCAGGCAATTACAACTTTTTCTGCTTGACACATCGATCACTGCACACTATAAGGCATTATATCTGGTCAACCTAGTGATAGCAATGAACTATCTGAAAAAAAAAACACATTTAAATACACTACGGTGTGCGAAGAGGAGTCCTCTAACACAGAGAAATCCGAAAAAACGCTTGAAAATTTTTACAAGTCGAGTAGCATAGAACATTTGGCCTGTAAGATAGAACTTCAGAGCTTTAGTTTTGACAGAAATTGCTATGCCCTCCTAAACGAAAGACAAAAAGTGATAGTTGTCTTAAACCTTGTGCGCTGCAAATATAACCACATTTTGATGTGCGTAAAAGATGCGTAAAATTTATTCCTACAAACAAATTACTAGATACCTTGTAGCCCATTTTGACGGCTTCATATTTCTTGAATATGACTTCAGTGATGACATGAATTTTATGCTCTGCGTGAATAAAAAATACCCGCATGATGTTACGGTTTTGTCTTCAAAAACAAAAATTACCGGCTGAAAGTTTATTTTTCTATGTCTGACTTTTGTTAGTAAACCAGATATCTGTTGAGATATATTCAATATAATTTATAGTCGCAATGAGCACAAACCAAAATAATGTAATAATGTTCATCGGAAATTTTGTCCTGAATTTCGCGAAATTTCGTAATCGTCGAAATTGGAAGTTTAATTTCGCTAAATTTTAGGCGGAATTTAGCGAAATTAAACGAAATTTTTCGGCAATTTCGCGAAACCGAAATTTCGGGAAATTTCGAGTTTTGCGAAATTATACGAAATCATTCGAAATCTCGCACAGCCTTATTTGACACCCCTCCCTCTTCTATAAGGGAGGGGTCCCATACAAATAAGACTCAAATTTCGCACAGCTCGAGAACCAATCAAGCAAATATAACCAAATTTGGCAAGTGAATGTTTTTAGGTGTAACAAACATGTCCATAATGTTTCGACACGCTTCCTTCTTCTGGCAGGTCTCCAAATACCATTTCGAAATCTAAGATGGTAACTTCCTGTTTCTGAAAAACAGCGGCAAATGACCAAATACCACCCAACATGGGTATTTCCGAAATTGTTATGATGCACTGAAGCCACAAATCGACCTCAGACGACATTTCGAATTGTAAGATGGCAACTTTCGGTGTCTGGCAAACAGCCGAAAATGACCAAATACCACCCAATATGGGTATTTCCGGAATTGTTATGATGCGCTGAAGCTACAAATCGACCTCAGACAATATTTTGAATTGTAAGATGGCGACTTCCGGTGTCTGGAAACAGCCAAAATTACAAAATACCACCCAATATGAGTGTTTCTTTACCCAGAATGACGCTCAGAGGCCAAAAACTGTCTCCTAATGCCATTTTGAAATCCGACTTACGGTGAAAGTAGCTTGAAGTGACCAAATACCAGCCAATATGTGTATCACCGGATCCAGAATGATGCAAGGAGCTAAACATTGACCTTAGACAGCAGTTTGAATTGTAAAATGGCAACTTCTGGGGAACAGCCGAAAATAACCGAATACTACTACATATGGATGTTTCCGTGATCGAAATGATGTATAGAAGAATTCGAAGATGACCACTTTCGGCTTCTGGAAAACAACGAAAATAACTGAAATGCACCCAATATATTTCCGGAATAGAGGTGATGTACAAAACCCAAAAGTCGAGGATGTTGTCATTCCGATAAAACCAATCATTTCAAACGATATAAACAAATCGTAAGGAATCAATGAATTTGAAATGTTTTAAATTATTAAATTAAACACTAAAATAGGCAGGACGAAGTTTGCCGGGTTAGCTAGTTTTTGATAAAATCTTATCTTTAAAAAGCACATTGAGAATATCCAAACAAAGTGCAATTAATATATAAAATTTTGTATCCTCTTATCAACAGAAATTTTAGACTTTTTCGCAAGAGTAAACTGTTAATTCACAAACAAATATTTAGACCAGCAATGTTATCTGCAGTCCCCATCTGGACAAGTTTTTGTACAACCAGAAAGAAGATTCTTCAAAGGATTCAGAATAAACTTCTGAAAATGATATTGAAGCGTCCTCGCTGATTTAGCACGAATGAACTACACAGGCTTACTAATGTGGAAACATAAGAAAATATGTGAAACCAAATTATCAATAAGTTCCGACAAAAATCGTTGCAATCCTCAATTACAACGATTAGCTCACTTTATAGTCAGTAAGATAGGTGTAAGATTAGGCTAAGGTTTAATTTTAAATTCTTTTTTTTGCCTTTCTCCTAAAAAACAAAGGCATAAAAGTGCTCCAAAGTGTCGAATCTCGTATATCACCCGACTTAGTTCGACGAGCTGAGCATTTTCTGTATGTGTGTGTGTGTATGTATGTGTGTGTGTGTGTGTGTGTGTGTGTGTGTGTGTGTGTATGTAACGGTCTCCCAATCTCACTCGATTTTCTCAGAGATGGCTGGACCGATTTTCATTGAACTAATTGCAAATGAAAGGTCCAGTTGCCCCATAAGACTCTATTGAAATTTTATTGTAATCGGATTTTTAGTTTCGAGGTTATGTATCAAAATGTGAAAATCACAAAACTTCATTATCTCAGAAACTACACAACCGATTTGAACAAAATTGGTATCAAAAGAACAAGCTTGTTTTTAGAACCATTCGTGGAATAATTGTATAATGATAGGACATGTAGTTCAAAAGTTATGCAAAGAAACGTGTTTCAAACACTGTTTAAACTCACTCACTTTTCTCAGAGATGGCTGGACCGATTTTCACAAAATTAGTGTCATATGGAAGGTCTTGTTGCCCCATAAGACCGTTTTGAATTTTATTGTTATTGGACTTTAACTTGGTCCGTTATGTATAATAATGTGAAATCAGGCTATGACAAGAAACATGTTTTTTAGATTGTTTGAACGCACCCACTTTTCTCAGAGATGGATGGACCGATTTTCACAAAATAAGTTGCAATAGAAAGGTCTAGTTGCTTGATAAAACTCTATTGAATTTTTTTAAAATCGGACTGTAACTTTGTCTGTTATGTATCAAAATGTAAAAGTTATGAAACTCCATTATCTCAGAAACTACACAGCCGATTTGAACAAAATGGGTATCAAATGAACGGGCTGTCTTTAAAACCCCTGAATAACGAATTTTATGATGATTGAACATGTAGTATGAAGGTTATGAAGAGAAACATGTTCAGAAAACTTTATCAAATTCACTCGTTTTGCCAAAGATGGCATCACTAATTTCAACAATCTTAGTTTTAAATTGCTTTATGACAAGTTGACAAAATCGAAAAAATGCTGTCCTAAAGCTCATAATAGTTGCCATAGAATGTAAAAAATTCACAGGAAAAGCTATAATTTTTCATTTTTTCTTAGTTTGACCTTCGGGGCAACATTTGTGTTAACCAGTGTAATCGGACTTCTATTTTATCCATTATGTGTTGAATTGTAAAAATATTGAAAATCTCTTCTTTCAAAGGTTACACGACTTGTTAAAAGAAAACAGGTGCCGCAAATTCGGATTTCAAAATGAAGTATGAAGTTGATTCCTGGTCTCTGAGCATTATCCCGGGTACTGGAAAACTCACATTGGGTAATGTTTGTCTCTTCTAGACTGGTAGAAACCGGAAGCTACTGTTTAGAAATTTAGAATGGCGTCTGAAGATGATTTCTGGCCTCCGCTATCCCCAAACCGCTTCCCCAAATCGTATTGTATTATATTTGTCACTTTAGGCTGTTGATCGGAAACTGTCGCCATCTTCGCCATAGAAATACCCAGATTGGGCAGTTCGGCAATTTCATGATGGATTTTATGATTTAAGGATTATCAGGCAACCAGAAGTGGTCATCTGGATTGAAAATTAGGTTTTAGGTCGGACTCTGGCCACTGGGTATAATCCAGGTTTCAAGAACCCATATTGATTGGTATTTTGCCATTCATTGGATGCCTCTCAGAAACGATCAGTGATATCAACTGCGTCAAAGAATTTCAATTTCACTGAATTAATGTATAAGGAACAACATTTAATTATACATTATTTGAAATCTACTGACTAACGTTGACTTAAAGAATCAGTATATGCGTACAGATCGATTATACCACAATCAAAAACAAACTCGCATCATATAGTTGAAAGAATTTAATGTTATTATAATGCATATGTGTTAATTTATATTCATATCGTCGGTTTCGTGCAATACTGGCACAACTCAAAAAACATAGTTTCGAGAAAAACGCGTTTGAAAATTTGCGTCAAAATTTTATTCTTCGATTTTCAAGAAAACTTTGAAGTTCAAGATTACCAATCCTTATTAAACATCTTTGCTGCCAGTAACCGCAAGTCAGTCCCATCTGTAATTTTGTCGATTTTGAGGTAGCATCGAATTTTGACCTATCTTTGAGTGTATTTTCAGATGTAGCGATAAAAAATAGTAGTTTGTTCAACAAAAGGGGAAATCAATACCAAATCGAATTGTCCCATTATGAAAAGTAACCGCAAGACAGTCCCAGAGAAAAAATAACCGAAAATCAGTCAATTAGAAAGAAACCTGCACAACAGTTACAATAAAATGGATGGAGAGTGGAGAAGAGAAGTTTGATATGATCGTTCATATAAAAACAAGTTAGCTAGTAACAATTATCAATTATTGGGATTATTTTTCAGTTTGAACTGGTGATGAATTTCTAAGCAGCAATTTCCTGCTAATACGAATTCAAGTCCATTTTTTCATGGTTCGCTTCTTCGTGGATATATCCGGAAAATCTTCAGAATCAAAAAAACTTTAATCAGAATCCAGGGAATTGTTCCAAGATATCTCGATGCTCGAACTTCAAACAGATTTTGATAATCTTGACATTTATTGTCGGATGAACTAACTGCAGTCCCGGCTTAATTTTCTTCATCCAAATCCTCACCGGATGAGCTTTCATCGGTTTCGTACATCATGAGATTTTCCAACCCCGACATTTTTTAAACGGTTCTCATGGACCAACTTCCGAGCTGCGAAGGATTGACGCACTATAGCATCAACATGACAGTGTGACTGACTTCCGGTTACTTTTCTCTTCGGTGTAGAATGTAACGGCAAGTCAGTCACACTCAATGTTTTTTATCATGAAATCTATGATTGCAGTGGTTTTTACTACGTAATTAGTGCAGGTTATTATGCAAACTATATTTTAGCATGAATATTGCCAAAATAATTCATCTTAAATAAGTGATGAAAGAGCGTAAAGAAAATATCTTTCGAAGCTGTTTTCTCGATTTCATATTTTAACAGATGGGACTGACTTGCGGTTATCGGCAGTTTGGGTCTATTATGCACATATTTCGTGCTCACGTTGTCCAAGTTAAAATCTTATTTTTACTAACTTTATGGAGAAATTTCGATTTGTGCAGCAAAGGCACTTCTACTCATAACTCTGGAATTTTTGTGATTTTCGAAATGGGATTTCGTGTGATGAAACTTAACAGTATTTGGCATCGTTTGCCATCAAAAACTGATGCTGATGCCGAAGCTTGTATGACAAAAACGATTTATGTTCTGTAAGAGTTTTGTGATTTCATTTGTTGTGTAGTTTTGTAATTTATATTGTCTTGTCTCCTAAATTCAGGATTCCCTGATGAAGGTGCAATATACACCGAAACGTTGGTTGAAAGAGCGATATTAATTCGTTTTATTGCTGAAAGACTGCGAAGCCGAAAAACATCCCCTGATAAAACCCCTTAGTCGATAGCATAAATTGCAATTCACAATGGCGAACATTAGTGGTGTCAATTTCTTCCAGAAGATTGACAATGAATTCGGAAGAGAGACAAGAAATATGTTTAAATCATAGACAAACCACAACCGTAAACTGAGGAACTTAACGAGCCGAAAAAAGTTTCTTATTAGATGTAGGCGGAATGGAGTAATCCCTAGCCACATAGTGAACAGCTTGAAGTGTATCTCCCCACTACTTGAACAAAACAGCCCATTCCTCCCAAAACTGCAAAGATGCATCAATAAGTTCCAAAAATCATTACTCAACAGCGAAATTCGTCAAACGTACTACAGCATAAAAAAGCTTCAAAAGGAACAGTCGACTCTACGACTCTCTATGTCGTTGGTAGTGCCGGACGCAATCGCCGATAATTTTTTTGCATCCCAAGAAAGGTTCTTCTTGAACAACGTTGCATTGACAACAATAATCACCAAATGCAAGTATGATCGGTTGCTTACAAGCACCGCACAACATTGCGATCCCACCAAGTTCTTGACATACACGAAAGCGATACACAATGCGACAGAAAAAGTACTGCCTCCCGAGACTGTTATTTTACTTAGTCTTGGCCCAAAATTCGTCCTCCCTTACAAGTCGTTGAATGAAATCCCGTTCAGTAACATCATTGCTGACCTGGAGAATGTTATTGTGTCCGAAGACGACAGACTGACCCGAAAACGAATCAGATGCTCAGCCGTGTTCAAAACTTCAAAACTTTATTCACAGGTTTGCCAATAAACAGCTAGATATGCTATCCCGCTTTCTGACACATGCTTGCAATGTAACTAGGCGGTTCATCAAATCGAACAGTGATGTAATTATCGTTGAGTCAGACAAAGGGAAACAGACTGTTGTGATGTATAAGAAAGACTATGACGACAAAATGCAAGAAATGTTGTCCGATAAGAAAACGTACCTGGCCATCAAAACGAATCCTACGTGGGGCCATCAGAAAACGAACAACAGCCTTGTTTCACGCCTTCAAAATCTGGTGCTAATCGATGCAAAAACAGCATACCGGTTGAAAACGACCACAGCCCAATATCCGAGAATATATGGTCTACCCAAAGTACATAAACCAAACATGCCACTCCGGCCGGTAGTCTCCAATATAGGAGCACCGTCGTATATGTTGTCGAAATATGTCGGGCAAATACTACAGGCATCCATCAAGAGCGACATAAAAGATTCGTTTTCATTTTGTAGCTATATCAACTCAATTCGATTACCAGAAGACTATGTCCTTGTATCGTTTGACGTGACATCGCTTTTCACTAGCATTCCAACGAACATGATTCCTGGCATTATCATTAACAGATGGCAGGATATAAAGCAAAACACGTATATCAACCTAGATTTATTCTTAGACATAATAGATTTTTGTCTGAATGGAAGCTACTTTTCATACAAAGGAAAGTTTTTCCGGCAGATCCACAGAACAGCCATGGGAATTCCGCTCACACCAACAATAGCGGACTTAGTGATGGAATCGCTTCTGGAAAACGTCGCTTGAAAAATTGATTTCCCGGTACCAGTTTTAAAAAAATACGTCGATGACTTGATTCTTGCTCTTCCCCCGGACCGAGTCACAGACGTTTTGAACATTTTTAACAGTTTCGACAACAATATTCAATTCACGATCGAATTGGAGAAAGATAGAAAAATCCCATTCCTTGACATGGTACTAATACGGCAAACTGACTAAACCATCCGTACTGAGTGGTATAGCAAACCGATGGCATCTGGTCGCCTCCTAGACTTTCATTCATGCCACCCACTTCATCTAAAAATAAATACCATCGCAAACTTTATCCAAAGAGCCCGACAGTTCACCACAAACAGCCCGAAGGAAGCTGCTAACATATCCATAAATGAACTGTTGAGGCGGAACCACTACCCAGCGGCGCTACGACATCGGCTGTTGAACTGCAACATCCGAAACACCGAACGAAACACGAGAAATTCGTCTGACGATGGAAGCATGGTTGTGTACAAACCGATGCTGTTTGTGAATGACCTGACACAACGGCTGAGTAAGGCATTAAAAGCGGCCTCCCCCAATATAATACTAGCGTCAAGATACGGGAACACCGCCAGCAGAATGTTTACCAACATGAAAGACACTATACCTCCAGAGATGCGACATAATGTGATCTACATGATTCCCTGCAACGATTGCGAAGCCAGCTATGTCGGGTTAACCACAACCCAACTGAAAAAACGCATAAGCAGCCACCGATCAACAATTAATGAACTGGAAAAACTCCGCGGCAAAAACGATGAGGATCCCAGCACACAATTCGATCTGGAACGACTTAAAGAGAAGACGGCACTCCTTTACCACATCGTCGAAGAAAATCATAATTTCAACCTGGAAAAAAAAATTATCGATCAGCACACACGAAAATTAGCTCTTCCGATTTTAGAAGTCTGTCATATCGTAAACACCAAACATGCAGTCAACAAACGGTCCGATGTTGACAATCTGAGCTCCATGTAAGCAGGCGTACTACACACACTTAACAAACAGATCCCAACACAGAACACGCACACACCAGCAAACGAAACCCAATAGCAAACTGTAATAGCTAATAGCTAATACCCAATATATATTGCACCCACTGTTAGTCCACACTTTTTCGCTCCATTTTGAATCGAAATTGAGTTAGCGGTTGAAAGAGTAGTGAAGATAGTTCGTGACAGAGTTTATTTGTTAAGTTTAAATCATAGCGGGTTTGAATGTAAGATTATTGTCTTTTGTGCTACAGTTCTTGAATGTTTACATGTTATTTTATAGATTGACACAAATAGTAGCTTATAAATAGGACAGGAATGCTGATGCCGAAGCTTGTATGACAAAAACGATTTATGTTCTGTAAGAGTTTTGTGATTTCATTTGTTGTGTAGTTTTGTAATTTATATTGTCTTGTCTCCTAAATTCATGATTCCCTGATGAAGGTGCAATATACACCGGAACGTTGGTTGAAAGAGCGATATTAATTCGTTTTATTGCTGAAAGACTGCGAAGCCGAAAAACACCCCCTGGTAAATAATTATTTCATCACAAAATATCTCCTACTATAAAAAATTGCTGGAAACTTTTTGATTCAGTTACAAAATTGCACTATAAAAATTGCAAACACTACATTCACCGCAGAGGAACACTTCAGCGAAACAGTTCAACTAACAGATGTATTTCTAGGCTTATCAATCTACAAGCAGATCATCGGAAGGCAAAACTTTTCAAGCCTAAGTTGAAGTACATTAAAAAACGGATAACGCATCGACCACATACAGCTTCAACAATTCAGCCACAGGAGATGGTTCTACGGACTCTTCGACGGTTTTTCAACCACTACATTTATCATCATAACCACAGCGATTTTTTGTTTCCGTAGGAAAAGGGTCATAATTAAATTCAAATATCCCAGGAAGACTAGGACATCAGAAGCGAGCAAACAACGCGAATCGACCGAGGACGTACGATCTTACCCCGGAAGAATTACGAGACGGACCGGACCACCAACCAGTGGCATGGGCAGAGCCGGATTTATGATTGTGGGGGCCAGGGGCCCAGTTTTAAGTGGAGGCCCCAAAATAAAACAAAACCAAACCAAACGTTTTTGAAAGATGTCTCCAACGATGACACCCCGTTAAGCATACAGACGCGAGGCATACGGACGCGAGGCATAGTACGCTAGGCATAATGGACGGCAGGCATACGGACACGAGGCATATGGACGCGAGGCCGAATGGACGCAAGGCCGAATGGACGCAAGGCCGAATGGACGCGAGGCCGAATGGACGCGAAGCCGAATGGACGCGAAGCCGAATGGACGCGAGGCCGAATGGACGCGAGGCCGAATGGACGCGAGGCCGAATGGACGCGAGGCCGAATGGACAAGAGGCCGAATGGACACAAGGCCAAGGGGAAGTGATGCGGAATATGTTATCGTCATCATCATTCAATTCAATGTATTTCAATAACATGTATTTCGCTTCAAAGCGTCATTTGGAAAGCAATACACTCGCGGCCTTCGGCCGACTCGCTGTTCGAGCGAATGCTGTCCTTACTCGCTACCGCTCGTTCGGACTTAACTAAGGGAAGAAAACACTGTTTGAGTAGACCTAGCAAACCAGTAGATCAGTCGTTTGAGTGCGAGAGGCCGCCGCTTCCGACGGCGGGTCAGCAGCCGGCTCGGACCGTGGAAACCACGGCGGCTTAGTGCTGCCTCGTGTCCTTGCCCTCGATTATGCGTCTTCGCCGCATGATTTCAAGAAAAGTATTATACCCAACTTAAACTCTTTAGGAATATAATAAAACGTGAACTACATAATTGGATCTCATGCGATCGTACAACATCGCATTCGGCCTCGCGTCCTTTCGGCCTCGCGTCCATTCGGCCTCGCGTCCATTCGGCCTCGCGTCCATTGGGCCTCGCGTCCATTCGGCCTCGCGTCCATTCGGCCTCGCGTCCATTCGGCCTAGCGTCCATTCGGCCTCGCGTCCATTCGGCCTCGCGTCCATTCGGCCTCGCGTCCATTCGGCCTCGCGTCCATTCGGCCTCGCGTCCATTCGGCCTTGTGTCTATTCGGCCTCGCGTCCGTTATGCCTTTTGGCAGTATGCCTCGTATCCATTATGCCTCACATCCATTATGCCTCGCGTCTGTATGCCTAGCGTACTATGCCTAACATCCATATGCCTAGCGTCCATATGCCTCGTGTCCCGTCCCCGTCTCCAACTGCTCGAAAACCGGATTTTTTTTTTGATATCTGAAAAAGAACCTACCGCAGTTTAAAAAAAAAAACACACAAAAATTTTCACTCAATTTGAGAAAGACTGCGTAAATATAAGGTGACCCTGACGATAATCTACAGAAACTAGGAAAAAACAACACACATCTGCAGATCAATGAAATCCTCACACGGACTCTGGAAATCTGCATTTTGCAAGGCACATCCCTGATTCGGACAAGTAAGCAACAGTAATGCATTAAAAAAACTTGTAAGTTATTTTCTTTCCCTACTTGGGAGATGGTTCGACTCAAATGGAGTGTTGATGTGTGTCATTCCAAGCACAGATAACAGACATCCAAGCTAGAACAAAAAAACTCCAGAAATCGCGTGTAAGATTTCAAATTCTTACTCATTTGGAAAGCTAACAACACCTTTCTGGAACTTGCCGTTTTAATCACTTTAGTGATGGCAGCGCTGTATTATAGTCAAAGTTGTTAGACGCATGAAAATTCTCACAGATTTCAAGTCAGATTATATACTCGCTGTTTTGCAACGATATAACACTGATTTTGTGAGGTTAGGGTTTTTTTCAAATCAACACTAAAACAAATAAATTACTACTGCTGAACTGCTGGTTCAGAATTTAGCCGCAAAGGTGGCGTTGCGATGCCAACTTCTCTCCCTTAAACGCTAGAGCTTTGCGGCATTCGACAAAGTTGTAAATCTCTAAATTCCATGAAACTTTACAGAATATACAAAATTTTTAACTCTTCCAGTTTCAGAGATCTAGAGTTTTTATAAATTTTGTCTGAATTTCACATTTTATTGTGATAATTTTATGAACTCACTCGAAATAATTTCTTACAATTTTTTTCTCGATATAAATTGAATAAAAAATCTTCATTTCAAACAGAAACAAAAAATCTTCATTTTCTGAAAATTTGAAAGAAGTGTTTTTTGGTGTTTTTGTGATATTTCAGTTTGAATATAACCATAGGTTTCATATAAAAATACAATTGCTATGTATTTATTGCATGGAATACACGGTCCAGTACTTTGATACTCTATCCAACCTACGTGCCGTCTTCAGCAAAGTTTCTCAGTGTAATAAGAAGATCAACTTGACGCTTAGTTTAGTTCGCGATTTGGTCGCAGAAATGGCGCTTCGACACCAACCTTTTATGTTTACACGCTAGACCTTTGCAGTTTTCGACAAAGTTTTAGATCGGAAAATTTTTTGTAACTTTGTCACTTAAATTTTTTGGGAAATTTACGAGTTTATGAAGAATTTGTTTGAGTTTCACGTTTTGCCTTTCTCCTAGAAAGGTATAGCAATCGGGCTACCTGAAATACCCTTGACTTTTGAATTTTATGAAAATTGAACTTGGGGTTCAAAAGTTATGAAGAGAAACGTGTTCTGAAGACTGTCTAATCTCACTCATGTTTCTCATAGATGGATGAACCGATTCTCATAAAATCAGTGTCAAATGGAAGGTCTAGTTTTGCAACCGGACTATTACTTTGCCTGTTATGTTTAAAAATGTGAAATCCAGCTATGAAAAGGAACATATTCTGAAGACTACTTGGACTCACTCACTTTTCTCAGAGATGGCTGACTCGATCCCCACAAAATTAGTGTTAAATTAAAAGTCTAGCTGCCTCATAATACCCCATTGAATTTTACTGTAATCGGACTGTAACTTCGTCTGTAATGTACCCAAATGTGAAAATCACGAAACTTCATTATCTCAGAAACTATGATTGAACACGTGGTTTCAAATTTAGGCTGCCCTATACGTTCCCATTTCATTTGATTATAATCGAACTTAAGCAACCGTTATGTATTAAATTGTTAACAAAACAACGAAAGTCTATTATCTCAAAGATTATATGACTTATTTGAACATGGGAACGAGTCATCTCTCAAACTTACAAATAACAAACTTCATAACAATTTGATATGTGGCTCAAAAGTTATGGAGAGAGAAGAAATTCGAAGACTATTGAAAGCTATACCTGGTTTGATCAATATATGTGGCCTCAACATAATTTAAATGTGGTATCGTACTATTTGAACTTTCCAAATTCATTGATTCCTTGCGATGTGTTTAAAATCTGCAAATGCACGACGAATCGGCCATAGTATATAATCAAAGTTAAAAAAACGAATCGTTTAAAATAATTGGTTTTATCGAAATGACAACATCCTCGACTTTTGGCTTCTGTACATCGCCTTAATTCTGAATATTTTCATATTGGGTGGTATTCGGTCATTTTCAGCAGATTTGCTGGCATCAATCTGACACCGGAAATACCCATATTGGGTGGTATTTAGGTATTTTGGTTGTTTTCCAGAAACTAAAAGTGGTCGTCTTTAAATTCAAAATGGTGTCCAGGGACAATGTTTGGTATTATTCGGTCATTTTCGACTGTTTCTTAGAAGCTGCCATTTAGCGATTCAAAATGGTGCCTGAGGTCAATTGTTAGCTCCTTGCATCATTCAGCCACTTGAGAAAATCGAGAAGCAAATGGATGTACCTTCAGAAAATTTGTAGAAATTTGACGGTAAATTGGACAAATGAGAGAAATAAGATGAATATAGGTGCACCAAGCTGTTGAGATGAATAATGGAGCGATTACCCTACTCATATTGGATAGCATTTGTTCATTTTTTGCTGTTTTTCACAAATCGGTAGTCGCCATCTTGGATTTCAAAATGGTATTTAAGATAATTTCTGGCCTCTGAGCGTCATTCTGGTTGAAGAAACACCCTTATTGGGTGTTATTCGATCAGTTTTCGGCTGTTTCCCAGGAACCGGAATTCGCCAACCTAGAATCCAAAATGGGGTTTGTAGTCAATTTCAGCTGCTATGTATCATTCTAGATTGGGAGATACTCATGTTAGACGGAAATCGGCCATTTTTGGATGTTTTCCAGAAACCAGAAGTTGCCATCCTACAATTCATAATGGTGTCTGAGGTAAATTCTTCTTGCTTCTTGCAACATTCTGGCTCCAGAGATACACATATTGGGTGGTATTTGGTCACTTTGGGCTGTTTATCAGAAACCGGAAGTCATCATTTTGGACTTTAAAATTGCCTGTGAAATCAATTTCTGTCATCTGGGCGTGATTTTGATTCCGAAAACATTCATATTGAATGATATTTGGTCATTTCCGGCTGTTTGCCAGACACCGGAAGTCACCATCTTAAAATTCAAGATTGTGTCTGTGTTAAATTTTTTCTGGTTCCGGAGATACTCATATTTAATGGGAATCGTCCATTTCAGGCTGTTTGCCAGAAACCGGAAGTTGCCATCTTACAATTCGAAATGTTGTCTTAAGTCGATTTGTGGCTCCAGTGCATCATTACGGTTCCGGAAATACCCATATTGGGTGGTACTTGGTCGTTTGCCGCTGTTTTTCCCTTCCAGAAGAGGGAGGGATGTCGAACCATTATGGACATATTTGTTACCCCTAAAAACATTCACATGCTAAATTTGGTTCCATTTACTCGGTTAGTTCTCGAGATGTGCAGAAATTTGTGTTTCATTTGTATGGCACCCCTCCCTTTCAAAACTAGGAGGGGTGTCAAAATATTATGGACATATTTTTCACCACTAAAAACATTTACCTGCCAAATTTGGTTCCATTTAGTTGATTAGTTCTCGAGATGTGCAGAAATTTGTGTTTCATTTGCATGGAACCCCTCCCTTCCAGAAAAGGAAGGGGCGTCCAATTATTATGGACATACTTGTTACCCCTTAAAACATCAACATGCCAAATGTGGTTTCATTTGCTTGGTTTGTTCTTGAGTTGTGCAGAATTTTATTTTTCATTTGTATGGGATCTCTCCCTTCCAGAAAAGGGAGGGGTCTCAAACTATCATAGTAACCTTTATCGGCACCAAACATACACCTACATACAAATTTTCACGTCGATCGTCACGTAACCAGGTGTCGTAATTAATTGAACAGCGGAATTTTACTAGAAAATCCCGACCTAAAATTTCATCTGTTGGTATCGGAAATGAATGGTCAACCAACTGAAATGTATGACAAATCTCTGCACTGTTTGGTAAATAGTTTTATAGTTTTAGTTTCTGCTTTTATAGTTTTAGTTTCTGCTGATCCTAAGGTTTGTACTGGAAGATTGCTTATACCTGTAATGTTACACCTATCATTGTAGTTGCTTATACCTGTAATGTTACACCTATCATTGTAGTTAATTAATAGTTGTTGTTTAATTTTGTTATTTTTAAAAATTGATAACTCAGCACCTGAATCTACCAATAAGGTACATTCAGGGCTTGCAAATCCTAAGTTGATGTAGATAAAATTCGAACAATTTGTATTTATTTGGTGAATTAGCTTCTGTTGATCATTGCACATTGGTGCGTCTGTTGGTTCGATTGTGGTTGTTGCTGGTTGGGTGCACTGTCTCCCCCAACTGTCAATTGCTGGGGGACTGAACAGTTTTCCGCCTGCGTATAATAGCAAGACCGTCCAGCCCTATTAAAATTTTGGTTATTTTGTCCGTGGAAGTTTTGATGCTGATTTTCACGGGTATTACCACGAATATAATGGTTTCCTCGTCCTCTGTAGTGGTTTTGGTTTTGATAGTTATTGTGATAGTTTCGAGGATTGGGACCTCGTAAGTTGTTGTTATAGTTTCCTCCTCGGAAATTGTTATCAAAATTTCCTCGTCCTCTACCTCTGTGATTATTTTGTACTCTGTAATTGAGTACTTGAGTCGTTTGCACTGATTGCGACTCGTTGAATTTCTGGATGGCCTTTTGAATCGAATGAAACTCGTTAGCCATTAAAACGGTTCTTAGTTCGGTATTTGTTGTGTTTTCAATCAGGGTTTCGACCCCTGCTTTCGTAGCCATTTGGCTTGCTACCTCTGTCGGTATTTTAATGTCGACATAGAGTGTGGTTAATTCGTTCGACAGATTTTCGACTGTCTCTAAGAATTTTTGTTGATCGCCCTTGTTTTTTGTGGCTTTCAACTTAGCAAGTACAGAATCTGGTGTTTCTGTACTTTTGCGAATATTTTTAATAGCGTTGGTTATTCCTTCTATTGTCGTGGGGTTCAGTGGTAGAGCAGATCGTGCTTTACCACTGAGACGTGTTTTGATGAATTTGATTGTTGTTAGGGTATGTGCTGGGGCTGTTAACTCTTGTAGTAGAGCAACAGAATCTAAAAACGCGTTTAGGCCACTAGGTGACCCATCATATGGTTGAATAAGAGCTGATGCTCTTTTAAAATCGAATTCCGGCGCTTGATCCGGCATGGTTAGTTTTTGTTTTGAATTTTCTTCAATTTTTAATTTTATTATATTTTGGATTTCCAAATTGGTATTCCTTGCAAATTTTTCTAAAAAAGTTATATTATTATCAGGAATTTCGAGTTCGTTAACAAGCAAGTATTCCTCAATCTCATTTTTTAAATTCTGTGCTAATTTCGATTTCTCTACAGGTGTTTTTGTAGATATTTTGTTATATCTAGATTTTTTTAGAGTAGTCAAGCATTTTGTAAATTGTTGTACTTGACTCTCCACTGTTAACATTTATTATTATTTTAGCTTACAGTTTTTGTTGTATCAATTTGCTGCCATGTTGCTGTTGCTGCTGCCGCTGCTGCTGTATAGTTTTCGTACGGCTTCCCGTAGGTTTTCTATTGAGTTCTCCGTTGTTCTCGCTGTTGTTCTCCCTTTTCTTC
Source organism: Wyeomyia smithii (assembly GCF_029784165.1). Lineage (NCBI taxonomy): Eukaryota > Metazoa > Arthropoda > Insecta > Diptera > Culicidae > Wyeomyia > Wyeomyia smithii. The sequence continues at coordinate 94,898,234 of NC_073694.1, forward strand.
TTGGTGTTGTTGTTGATTCTTCCACTTTGCAATAGCTGTTTGCTTTTTGGTGGTTAGCATTTGAAGGAGTGCGTAATGTTGTTGTGTTACCTCACTTTTACGCTGAGTTCTCATAATGGTTTCGTTGACTCTGCATATTGTAGTTTAGAAGAAAAATCCAATGATCCGGCCTCCGATATCTCGTTCCAAGGCCTGCCGGTGCGTTATTATACCATCAGCTGTTGATAGTATTACTGTGCCGGTTATAGTAGGTATGAGCTTTGCACACTCGAACACTATGTTTTTGTTGTTAATGTTTTGTCTTTCTCCTAGAAAGGTTTAGCAATCACTTGCAAAACCGAAAGTTTAAAAGTGCTCCAAAGGGCCGAATGGCATATATCACTCGACTCAGCTCGACGAGCTGAGCATTTTCTGTATGTGTGTGTGTGTATGTGCAGATTTTTACTCTCACTCACTTTTCTCAGAGATTGCTGGACCGATTTTTATGAAATTAATTGCAAACGAAAGGTCTTGTTGTCCCATAAGACCCTATTGAATTTTATTGTAATCGGATGTTTAGTTTAGAGGTTATGTATCAAAATGTAAAAAAACATGAAACATCATTAACTCAAAAACTACACAACCGATTTGAACAAAATTAGTCTCAAATGAACGGGCTACCTGAAATACTCTTAAATTCTGAATTTTATAAAGATTGAACATGTGGTTTCAAAGTAATGAAAAGAAACGTGTTCTGAAGACTGTTTAATCTCACTCATGTTTCTCAGAGATGGCTGAACCGATTTCAATAAAATCAGTGTCAAATGGAAGGTCTAGTTTCCCCATAAGACCCTATCGATTCGTTTTGCAATCGGACTATTACTTTGCCTGTTATGTTTAAAAATGTGAAATCAAGCTATCATATAGAACATATTCCGAATACTACTTGGACTCACTCACTTTTCTCAGAGATGGCTGACCTGATTTCCACAAAATTAATGTCAATTAATAAGTCTAGCTGGCTCATAACACCCTATTGAATTTCACTGTAATCGAACTGTAACTTCGTCTGTAATGTACCGAAATGTGAAAATCACGAAACTTCATTATCTCAGAAACTACACAACCGATTTGATCAATATTATTATCAGATAAGCGGGCTAGTTAAGGGTTAACTGATGAGTTATGATTGAACACGTGGTTTGCTGCCCTATACGTTCCCATTTCATTTGAATATAATCGAACTTAATTAACCGCTATGTATTAAATTGTTAATAGAACAACGAAAGTTTATTATCTCAAAGATTACATGACTTATTTGAACATAACTAGAGTCATATGAACGAGTCATCTCTCAAACTTACAAATAACAAACTTCATAACAATTTGATATGTGGCTTAAAAGTTAAGAAAATTCATTGATTCTTTGCGATTCCTTGCGAATCGGCCATAGGATATGATTAAAGTCAAAAATCGTTTGAAATGATTGGTTTCATCGAAATGACAACATCTTAGACTTTTGGCTTCGGTACATCGCATTAATTCTAAATACATCCATATTGGGTGGTATTCGGTCATTTTCAGCAGATTTTCTGATATCAATCTGACACCGGAAATACCCATATTGGGAGGTATTTAGTTATTTTGGATGTTTTCCAGAAACTAAAAGTGGTCGTCTTTAAATTCAAAATGGTGTCCATGGTAAATGTTTGGTTTCTATGCATCATCTTGATTACGGAAATATCCACATGGAGTATTATTCGGTCATTTTCGACTGTTTCCTAGAAGTTGCCATTTAGCAATTCAAAATGGTGTCTGAGGTCAATTGTTGGTTCATTGCATCATTCTGGTTCCCGAGATACTCATACTGGATGGTATTCGGTTATTTTAGACTGTTTTTCACAAACCGATGGTCGCTATCTTGAATTTCAAAATGGTATTTAATTTCTGGCCTCTGAGCATCATTCTGGTTGAATAATTTTAGAGGGAACAAATATGTCTTTAATGGTTCGACGCCCCTCCCTCTTCTGGAAGCATATGTTCCCTGAGGTCGATTATGGAACATATTTGTTAACTCTAAAAACATTCACCTGCCAAATTTGGTTCCATTTAGTTGTTTAGCTCTCGAGATGTGCTGAAATTTGTGTTTCATTTGTATGGAACCCCTCCCTTCCAGAAAAGGGAGGGCTGTCGAACCATTATGGACATATTTGTTACTCCTAAAAACATTCACACGCTCAATTTGATCCCATTTACTCGATTAGTTCTCGAGACGTGCAGAAATTTGTGTTTAATTTGTATGGAATCACTCCCTTTCAAAAAAAAGGAGGGGTATCAAAACATTATGGACATATTTTTTACCACTTAAAACATTCAGCTGCCAAATTTGGTTCCATTTAATTGATCAGTTCTCGAGATGTGCAGAAATTTGTGTTTCATTTGTGTGGAACCCTTTCCTTCCAGAAAAGAGAGGGGCGTCCAACTATTATGGACATATTTGTTACCTCTTGAAACATCCACATGCCAAATTCGGTTTAATTTACTTGGTTTGTTCTTGAGCTGTGCAGAAATTTATGTTTCGTTTGTATGGGACCCCTCCCTTCCAGAAAAGAGAGGGGTCTCAAACTATTATAGAAACCTTTATCGGCACCAAAAACCCCTACATACAAATTTTCACGTCGATCGGTTCGGTAGTTTTCGAGCCTATATGAATCAGTCAGACAGATAGACTGACAGACAGACCGGACTATATTTTTATATGTATAGATTACAACATCAATATTTTAGAACCTAAAGAGTGAATATACTTTTATTGGATTGAAGCGTTCATGTAAATCTCTTTTACAAATAAAGTTTTGAATGAGAAAGGCTGGGTCTGACCGCTAGGTGGATTAATTTAGGTTTTAAATTCTGGTGTTGATTGAATTTTCGTTATGTTACCGCTTATTTTCACGTAATGTTTTTGGTTTTTTGTGCGTATAGTGTCAATTATGTTTTTATTCTGTAGGATTTTTAGTAACTTTTTTAATGTCGGTGTTTTTGTAGTTCATTTAATAACTCTATTATGGCTTTTTTCATAGCCATTTTTCATTTTCACTTTTTATTTTATTGTTTTTCATATTTTATCTATGTTGTCCTAGGATTGCGCACAACCTCTCTGGAAAGCTCTTCTGGCCACGTTCTTTTGATGCCACCGGAACACTTTATACACTATTTGAGCAATGTTCAGCGCTAGCAGCACCCACAACTTTATTTCATGATCGTTGTGGTGCTCGTTATTTTTCTCGATTTGGTTAAGGATATTAATGTGCGCGTCTCCTGATGTGGCGGCAGATTTCGATAGTTCTTTGCCCATCGTTATTGTACCATGTTAATAACTTTTCACTTGCCCTTTTTGCTTATTGCAGCACGTTGATCTATAACTTTTACTCGCGCCGATTAGAATACTTCGCACTTTACAGGTTTGTCACCTGATCGCGGACAGTCATATAATGTTCGTACTATCAGACGACTATCGCACCAGACTCAAGTGGATTTACGAGCGGTGTCCCTTCCGGGATCGCTCTAGGACTTTCTTTTTATGCGGTGTCCGTAAAACGGATCGCAATAACGATAGCTCCTGGATGGATCTTTTACTGGAGACTTCTCCAGACTGAATTGTCTTTATTTGAAAATCTTAGCTTTAAATAGCCAACCGAATGTTGCGCTACAAAATCAATATGTATTCTTTATTACATTCTTTCTTATTGCTAGAGTGAGATGTCTGGAATGGACGTGTGACAAACAATTTTGGCTGAGGATTGCAATCATATATTTGCCTCGGTTAATTTATACCGGTTATGCATTTTGAGACCTTGCGCTGGGTGCGCTTCGTTTTGAGTCGAAAAGTAATGTTAAGGGACGACCAGCGAGGCCGTCTTTGCATGACATGCACTTAGCTGGTGGTCGACCTTTTGTTATTTATGTTTGACTTTAATTGTACTGTGATTTGGATAGGGTGGTCGCAAAACATATGATAGTAGTTTTTGAGCCTATATGGAGCAGACAGACAGACAGACAGACAGACAGACAGACAGACAGACAGACAGACAGACAGACAGACAGACAGACAGACAAACAGACAGACAAACAGACAGACAGACAGACAGACAGACAGACAGACAGACAGACAGACAGACAGACAGACAGACAGACAGACAGACAGACAGACAGACAGACAGACAGACAGACAGACAGACAGACAGACAGACAGACAGACAGACAGACAGACAGACAGACAGACAGACAGACAGACAGACAGACAGACAGACAGACAGACAGACAGACAGACAGACAGACAGACAGACAGACAGACAGACAGACAGACAGACAGACAGACAGACAGACAGACAGACAGACAGACAGACAGACAGACAGACAGACAGACAGACAGACAGACAGACAGACAGACAGACAGACAGACAGACAGACAGACAGACAGACAGACAGACAGACAGACAGACAGACAGACAGACAGACAGACAGACAGACAGACAGACAGACAGACAGACAGACAGACAGACAGACAGACAGACAGACAGACAGACAGACAGACAGACAGACAGACAGACAGACAGACAGACAGACAGACAGACAGACAGACAGACAGACAGACAGACAGACAGACAGACAGACAGACAGACAGACAGACAGACAGACAGACAGACAGACAGACAGACAGACAGACAGACAGACAGACAGACAGACAGACAGACAGACAGACAGACAGACAGACAGACAGACAGACAGACAGACAGACAGACAGACAGACAGACAGACAGACAGACAGACAGACAGACAGACAGACAGACAGACAGACAGACAGACAGACAGACAGACAGACAGACAGACAGACAGACAGACAGACAGACAGACAGACAGACAGACAGACAGACAGACAGACAGACAGACAGACAGACAGACAGACAGACAGACAGACAGACAGACAGACAGACAGACAGACAGACAGACAGACAGACAGACAGACAGACAGACAGACAGACAGACAGACAGACAGACAGACAGACAGACAGACAGACAGACAGACAGACAGACAGACAGACAGACAGACAGACAGACAGACAGACAGACAGACAGACAGACAGACAGACAGACAGACAGACAGACAGACAGACAGACAGACAGACAGACAGACAGACAGACAGACAGACAGACAGACAGACAGACAGACAGACAGACAGACAGACAGACAGACAGACAGACAGACAGACAGACAGACAGACAGACAGACAGACAGACAGACAGACAGACAGACAGACAGACAGACAGACAGACAGACAGACAGACAGACAGACAGACAGACAGACAGACAGACAGACAGACAGACAGACAGACAGACAGACAGACAGACAGACAGACAGACAGACAGACAGACAGACAGACAGACAGACAGACAGACAGACAGACAGACAGACAGACAGACAGACAGACAGACAGACAGACAGACAGACAGACAGACAGACAGACAGACAGACAGACCGGACTGCATATTTATATGTATAGATTACAACATCAATATTCTAGAACCTTGAGAGTGAATATACATTTATTGGATTGAAGCGTTCATGTTAATCTATTTTTACAAATAAAAGTTTGAATGAGAAAGGCTGAGTCTGACCGCTAGGTGGATTAATTTAGGTTTTTTGTAATAGTTTTGTGATTCGAAACATTAAAATTACCAAAGAATATGCAATTTTCTGAATCAGCATACGTTTTCGGTTTAAGTATGCGTCGACTTTTCGTTAGTAAAGCTAGGCTTATTGAGAGTAGATCCTTTGCCATTGAATTTGGCTACGAAACAAACAAAGTAACATTTGATCCAATAGCAAACGATCTACTCTCAATAAGCTTTACTAACGAAAACTCGATGCGAATCTTATTTTTGATAGAGAAAAAACTTTTTCTCAATTAGTGGGGACCCCAAAAATGTGGGGGCCCTGGCCCCTATATCCGGCTCTGGGCATGGGCAACATTGCACAACGACACCACGCCGAGCCAACGATACAAAACGCGACGTTAGCAGAAAACCATCAGATCACCACAACCGAAATCCAATGCCACCGAAAATGTTTTGTTAGCAGATTTAGGTTCGACCGACTATCGATCGGTCTCTTTATTCATTCGTAGTTCAGACCCCACAAGTGAGGCAGTGTTTTAGTAGTGAATTTTTCAATGAAACTCTGTAACAGTGAAACTGTATCAAATAAATGATTTTTATGATTAACTAAGGTTGGCAAATGGCTGGACACGTGTAACTTGAGACCCTAATGTGGCCATTCACCTCTGTCCAGCAACTCCTATCCCAACCTCCACGTGGTGCCGACCGGAATACGAGTAACCTTAGCGGAGATCGGGTAACCAACCCCGGTGGAAACTATGGTCGTATGCTGACTGGGAAGGGGGTCGTACGCGGCTGTATCCTCATAGGGGCGGAGTACAACAGCGTCTGACCTGAAGCGGGCGGCTGAAATATGGAATGCTGTATCCCGCCCGCGCATCTTAGGTGTACCTAAGATGGCAGCCCCATCAGCAGGATGTACGTATCGCGACCCTGGTGAGGTAGCATACCGAAACCTTTCATAAACCACGAACAACGAATTTAGAAATACGGAACGGATCAATCGGCAAAGACCTAGGCTACGAACACGGAAAAAGATTAAGGTAAACGATTGGAAATTGGGTTCTTAGAACGTCCAATCTCTCAATGAACCGGCGCGGGCTGGCTTGCCTGCTCGAGAACTACAGCGGCAGGGAGTCGAAATCGCAGCGATTCAGGAGGTTCGGTGGCCAAATTCCGGAGAAAGGGAATTCCGTGCAGTAGACCCTATTGCACGCACTTCTTTCAAGTACCACATCTACTACAGTGGCAGCAAAGCAGCGGAACGGGGCGTCGGTTTCGTAGTGCTGGGAAATCAGAAAACAAGAGTCATCCGGTGGAGGCCCGTAGATGACCGTATATGCGTGTTGAGGATTAAGGGCAAATTCTTCAACTACAGTTTAATCAACACCTACGCACCGACAAACGACAAATCCGATGAAGTCAAAGATGAGTTCTATGACAAGGTTGAGCGAATCTATGACGAGTGCCCAAAACACGACGTAAAAGTCGTCATCGGAGACGCAAACGCACAGGTTGGGAGGGAGGAATTCTTCCGTCCGGTCATTGGGAGGCATAGCCTCCACTCGTCAACCAATGAAAACGGCCTGAGCAGGGCAGGAACAGGATGACGATTATGATTGACGAACAAGCTGTGGAGCCACCGTCACAGGAGGAGGTGAAAAAGGCGATTAGTGAGCTGAAAAACGGCAAGGCCGCTGGAAAAGACGGTATCCCAGCCGAACTTCTAAAAGCGGGAAGCGAGCGGCTGTACTATGCGATCCACCAGATAATACTAAAAATCTGGGCGGACGAACAAATGCCGAACGACTGGTTGGAAGGCCTCATATGCCCTATCTATAAGAAGGGCCATCGATTGGATTGTGGCAACTATCGAGGGATAACGTTGCTCAACTCCGCATACAAAGTGCTCTCCCGTACCCTGTTCTTCAGATTGAGACGGCTAACGGAATCCTTTGTTGGCGAATACCAGGCAGGTTTTCGACAAGGGCGTTCCACGACGGATCAAATTTTCACCATGCGACAGATCCTCGATAAGTTCCGGGAGTACAACTTATCGCCTCACCATCTGTTTGTGGACTTCAGGGCGGCATACGACTCAGTGAAAAGAAATGAGCTGTGGCAGATCATGCTGGAACACGGTTTCCCTACGAAACTAATAAAGCTGAGTCGTATGACACTGGAGGGATCCAAATCGTGCGTGCGGATAGCTGGCGAGACATCAGCCGCGTTCGTAACGTTGGATGGACTGAAGCAGGGGAATGCGCTCTCCAACCTACTGTTTAACATCGCTCTTGAGGGTGCAGTACGAAGAGCAAACGTCGAAAGAAACGGTACGATCATCACGAAATCTCACATGCTTCTTGGTTTTGCGGACGACGTCGATATCATCGGTATCAACCGTAAGGCCGTGGAGGAGGCTTTCGTACCTTTTAAGAGAGAAGCAGCGAGATTGGGACTTGTCATTAACTCTGCCAAAACGAAGTACATGGTAGCTGGCAGAGAGCGTGGGAGTCCCCGTGGTGTTGGTGCTGAGGTGGAGATAGATGAGGAACGATTTGAAGTGGTTGACGAATTTGTTTATCTTGGTACGCTTGTGACATGTGACAACGATATGAGCCGTGAAGTGAAACGACGAGTTGCAGCTGCGAACAGGGCTTTCTACGGACTCCGTAACCAGCTAAGGTCCCGTAGTTTGCAAACTCGCACAAAACTAGCGCTGTATAGGACGGCTGCCCAAGACAGAAGAAGCTGGACATCTCTAATTCGTTCGGCCCTAGACCGGTGAACGGTCCGTTGGCCAAGAAAGTAAAGTAAGTAAGGTTGAATCACGTAATTATATTTTGCATTGTAAAATGTTTCGGTATACGATATCTTAAAGTGGAAGAATTGTGGTGTAAGGAAAAGGCTAAGCAAAACGCTAAGGCTGATCGAAATTTTGGGAGGGGGTTGAGTCTGCATTACTTATCGTTACGTAGGGGGGAGGGGGGTAGCAGGGACAGTTACGTAACTATGATGATTGCTCGAAATTAAATTTTTTTTTCGAGTCGTTACGTAATTTTAGGGGGGAGTCATATCGAACGTTACCTATCGTTACACAGGGGAGGATGGGGTTTCTTAAATCTAGATTTTTAGCGATACGTAATTTGTGTACGACGCCTTACCAACACGCGCGAGAACAATGCGAATAAATACCGCTGAGTTCTAGTGGCTGGAATATTGTGAAACAGTTCGTTGATCTCTGATCCGAAATCCCGAAGTTCACTGACCACAGTTGTGAAAAGTAAAATATTAAACTTGTGATAGGTAATTTTTTCTTCTAACAACCTGTCGCACTGCTCTGTTTTTTGTTCACCAAATATTTGATTTGCGAAACGTTTCGGTGGCGGATTATGTGCTTAATTGAGTTTAAGGGTGGTCTTGACATTTTAAATTGTAGTCAATTGCCGTAATTTACTTGGCGGGATCGAACGGATTGATCAATCTCCATAGGTTCAGGGTTGTTTTGTCGCAGATAAAATGTTATGTTTGGCACGAAAACATTTCTCGGTGTAAGATTGAATTGTTGAAAATTTCTGATAGGCTGATTTTGGAAAACGTTCTGTCTATATGTATTCGGCAGGTAGTTATTTTTTTGGCATCGCATTTTGGAAATTATTCTGAGGTGGAGAAAAAGCTGGAGAATTCGATTTCTGAGGCTGGTTGCCTCTTGGTGTTGAAATTGGTGTATTCTGGATGCCGCAAAACGGGGCATTTCTCGCACCAACATTCCAATAATTAACGTAGTAGTGATAAGCTTGGGCAAGGTAGAGCAGCTTGAAGTACAACATCGATTGACTGATGATCTAATGTCATGAGGTCTCTTTTATCTGCATAGTACAGAGGCAGAACCTCTTGAGTGAGAGTTTGAATTTTTCGATTCGGGAAATAGATATTATTGGTTAATAGATTCGACTTGCGCATTTGATATTTTAGTGATTTGGTTACGGTGGTGATCTGCTTACGGTGGTGGTCCGGCCCCGTCACTTTGAATTAGTATGGTTTAAAAGGTTCGGAACTTGCAACAGACGGTTCTGATTCAATTTTGATTTCGATTAAAAAATTTTATGTCACTTCTAAATAGCTAATGGTTAGTTTTATTTTCCACTCATAATATAATGGTTGTTAGGATACGCATCATACGCGTAGCGGGACAGCGCCTTAGTTCTATTTGGGTTTTTATCCGGGTTGCCGGTTGCCTTCTGGTGAACGTTTTCACGTCCTAAGCCGCAAGTCGTCAGATTTGATTCGCGATGGCGCTGGATCTGGGGTTACAAATATCTATTTGTTGCTAAATGCTACTTCGTGCTGAAAAATATATATACTATTACAAAAAAGGTCCCTTGTTTGGGCGCTAGTTATATACGCGCGGACGGTGATACGTATTTAAAAAACTAAACTGCGCGATTGGAGTTATACAAAAGAACGGTTTTATTAATTAAAATAAAATTTACCTAAAATACGCTAACCTAGCGATACCCTAGTGCCTGGCTGATGCGTTGACTGCTGCAGAAAATGTGCCTTGTGCACTGGGTCGCGTTATCGGTCAGATGCAGGTGCAGGTTATCGTTGTAACTTACTCTACACTCAATATACTTATTAAAAAATTTTCTACGTAAACTATTCATAATATTATTAACCAATGTTTTATTATTTTGCAGGGCCTAACGGAGATGCAGTGTCTATAACTAGTTCAGTAAATTTCTAGTATGTCTTCATTACAACAATATCGTAATTGTCTGAACACAAAAGAACCTTCTGATCTTGATTTTTTAGCTTTGGAGCAGCTCTAACTGGAAGTCGAACAGGAATCATTATGAACAGTGGTATGGATGACTTTTCATCCCCAGGGTTGAAAAATTATTTTGGATTACCAGGTACTGAACGTAATTATATTAGACCACAGAAGAGAGCTATATCTTCGATGTCACCAACAATCATTGTGGGTATGTATTTGAAACTGAAGTTACCATTATTTTGAAGTCATTTATCCTAAAACTAGTGAACAAAATAAATTGTCGGCAACGATAGATACTTTACATTTTATATCCAACATAATCTCATTTCCCATGAACAAATTTTCAATATTGACTAGAAAATCCACTTTCACAGCTTTTAATTTAAAATGTTATATATTTTTTGACGTAGTTCCTGTGTAACGTAACGTAGATTAGGAAGAGGTGCGGCCTCTTATGCAGTTATAAAGAGAAATAATTTTAATGGAATCGGAACATTAGCCTAATGCCGTGTTTACTTAACACCAATGTGATAATACGGTGGGTGAACATTAGAGTGGCCGCATTTTATATAACCGCTTTCAAAACTATCGATCCTAATGAGCGCTGGGCTGAAAAAGTTTCCACTTAAACTCTACAATTAGCCTCGAAAATTTGAAGTTGATCGGGGTTTATTTAATGAACCCTAAAGCGCTCATATTGTAGCAATCGATTTGAACAAAAATTTGTACTTTTTTGCTTTCTTTTGCATACATTTTTTATGATCATATTCAAATACACTTGTTTTTTCTTTTTTCTATAAAATAGTAATGTTATATGTCTAATTCAAGTTTAAAATGATCTGTAACTTTTGGTGTATGTTAAAAAGTGTTGATTTTTAATGCGATGGATGTTTTTTTCGGTATGACTCAACAACTTGCAATATAAACTGAAGTTCGTCTTCATTATGTGTTAAAACACAGTTATTGCGACTTTCACATCAGCTTAGACCGTGGTACACGATTATCACAGTCGAATCTCGCACACAATTTCGCAGTTATGGGCGATAGGTATAGATACTAGCAATATCGAAACATTTGACAGAAATATATTGAGCAAGATCGCGCCAAATGACCTATGGTCGAATATAGACAATTTTTGAATTGAATGAAACTTTGCACACGTATTTGGCTTAGAAAACTAAGCATATTTCACAGATGAAGAGATTTTTTACACCCATGAGTTACATTCTAAAAGGGCGTATGTCTTTTGGCATAGGTTTTATTCGAAGCATTGTAGCCCAGAAAGCGTTGGTTGTATAGAAAAACTGTCTGAGAATGAGTTGTAGGGAATTAAAAATGCACCATAAAAAAATATACACTGTACAAAAAAAATATTTTTACCAAAAAAAATTTAAAATAAACATTAAATATCAATTAAAAAAAAGAGTTGATTAATTTTTTATTTTTTTTTTAAGAAACTTGACGTTAATACGCAACTTTTTAAAAAAGGTCCAGGATGGAGAAATGAAAAGTAATTTTTTATGGTAGATTAATCTATCTATATATCTAAACATATAAAAATGCAGCTCTGTCTGTCTGTCTGTCTGTTTCATATAGGCTTATAAACTACTGAACCGATCGGCGTGAAATTTTGTATATAGGGGTTTTTGTGGCTGAGAAAGGTGACTAAGATAGTTCGATACCCCTCCCTCTTCTGGAAGGGAGGGGTCCCATATAAATGAAACACAAATTCATGCACATCTCGAAAACTAACCAAGCAAATGAAACCAAATTTGACAGGTGGATGTTTTTAGGGGTAACAAAATTATCCATAATGGTTTGACACCCCTCCCTCTACTAAAAAAGAGGGGTTCCATACAAATGAAACACAAATTTCTGCACATCTCAAGAACTAACCAAGTAAATGGAACCAAATTTGGCAGGTGGATGTTTTCAGGGGTATCAAATATATCCATATTAGTTTGACACCCCTCCCTCTTTTGAAACACAAATTTCGCACATCTCGAGAACCAATCCACCAAATAGAATCAAATTTGGTACGTAAATGTTTTTAAAGGTAACAAATATGTCTATAATGGTCACCCCTCCCTTTTATGTGAGGTAGGGGTTCCAAACAAATGAAACACAAATTTCTGCACATTTCGAGAATTAACCAAATAAATGGAATCAAATTCGGCAGGTGAATAATTTTAGGGGTAACAAAGATTTCTATAATGTTTCGACACCCCTCCTTAATCAAGCAAATGAAACCAAATTTGATATGTTGAGGTTTTTGAGAGCAAGAAAAATTTTCGACTCCAGACGCCATTGTTAAATTTAAGATGGAGACTTCCGGTTTCTATCCGGAAAATGACTCCAATTATCATTTTAAAATCCAAGATGGCCACTTCCGGTTTCTGAAAAACAGCGGGATATGACCAAATACCACCCAATATGGGTATTTCCGAAATCGTGATGATGCACTGAAACCACAAATCGACCTCAGGAAACATTTTGAGTTGTAAAATGGCGACATTTGGTGACTGGAAAACTGCCGAAAATGACCCAAAAACAACCAAATATGGGTGTTTCCTTAACCAGAATGATGCTCAAAGGCCAGAAATTGTTTCCAAATGCCATTTTGAAATCCAAGATGGCGACTTGCGGTTTCTGAAAAACAGTGGCAAATGACTAAATATGGGTATTTCCGGGATTGTTATGGTGCACTGAAGCCACAAATCGACCTCATACAACATTTTAAATTGTAAGATGGCGACTTCCGGTGACTGGACGAAAATGACTAAATACCATCTAATATGGGTGTTTTTTTAACCAAAATGACGCTCAGAGGCCAGAAATTGTCTCTGAATACCATTTTAAATCTAAGATGGCGATTTCCGGTTTCTGAAAAACAGTGAGATATGACCAAATACCACCCAATATTAGTATTTCCGAAATCGTGATGATGCATTGAAACCACAAATCGACCTCAGGAAATATTTTGAGTTGTGAAATGGCGACTTTTTGTGACTGAAAAACTGCCGAAATGACCCAAAACAACCAAATCTGAGTGTTTCTTTAACCAGAATGATGCAATGAGCTAACAATTGACCTCAGGCACCATTTTGAATTGTAGGATGGCAACTTCTGAGAAACAGCCGAATACTACTACATATGAATATTTCCGTAATCGAAATAATGTATAGAAGACAAGCATTGACCCTGGACATCATCTTGAATTCGAAGATGACCACTTGTAGTTTCTGGAAAACAACGAAAATATCTGAATACCACCCGCTATGAGTATTTCCGGAAAAGAGTTGATGTACTAAAGGCAAAAGTCGAGGATGTTGTCATTCCGATAAAACCAATAATTTCGAACGATATAAACAAATCGCAAGAAATCAATGAATTTAGAATGTTGAAAATAATGAAATTAAATACACAAATAGGCGGGACGAAGTTTGCCGGGTCAGCTAGTTTTTTTATAAAAATTCTAATTTAAACATTTTTCAAAATATTTGTATTCTGATAATTTTAAAAGATGCAGAGAGTCATTTTGAATCAAAAAGCTCTTGGGGTAGTGAACATTCTAAAGGCATTGGTTTTCGAGTTATTTTAAACGTAAGCTCGGAAAATTATTAATATTTAGGAAAATACACGTTTTTCTTAATTTGTTCATGGTTCTCCAGCAAAAACCATGCGTTCATTGGAATGCTTGATCAAAAATATACAATTCATTCTTTGACAACAAAACGATTGGTTAAATAACTCAAGCGCTAAACCTTAACCTACCTACACGTTCCCCCTTGCCGAATATTTTATAAAAAACCTAAATTAATCCACCTAGCGGTCAAACCCAGCCTTTCTCATTCAAACTTGTTATTTGTAAAAATAGATTTACATGAACGCTTCAATCCAATAAATGTATATTCACTCTTTAGGTTCTAAAAAGTTGATGTTGTAGTTTATCTATATCTATAAAAATGCAATCCGGTCTGTCTGTCTGATCCATATAGGCTCGGAAACTACCAAACCGATCGACGTGAAAATTTGTATGTAGGGGTTTTAGGGGCCGAGAAAGGTTTTCATGATAGTTTGAGACCCCTTCCTCTTCTGGAAGGGAGGGCCCCCATAAAAATGAAACACAAATTTCTGCACATCTCAAAAACTAACCAAGCAAATGAAACTAAATTTGGCATGTGGATGTTTTTAGGAGTGACAAATATGTCCATATTAGTTCGACACCCCTCCCTTCTCTGGAAGGAAGGAGTTACATACATATGAAACTCAAATTTCAGCATATCTAGAGAACTAACCAAGTAAATAGAACCAAATTTGGTATGTGGATGTTTTTTGGGGTAACAAATATATCGATAATGATTTGAGAACCCTCCCTCTTCAACAAGGGAGGGGTCCCATACAAATGAAATACGAATTTCGCACAGCTCGAGAACCAATCAACCAAATATAATCAAATTTGGTATGTGGATGTTTTTAGAAGTAAAAAATATGTCCATATTGGTTCGAAACCCTTCCCTCTTCCGGAAGGAAGGGGTTGCATACAAATGAAACACAAATTTCTGCACATCTAGAGAACTAACCAAGTAAATAGAACCAAATTTGATAGGTGGATGTTTTAAAGGGTAACAAATATATCCATAATGATTTGACACCCCTCCCTCTTCTATAAGGGAGGGGTCCTATACAAATGATACTCAAATTTCGCACAGCTCGAGAACCAATCAAGCAAATATAACCAAATTTGGCAAGTGAATGTTTGTAGATGTAACAAACATGTCCATAATGTTTCGACACCCTTCCTTCTTCTGGTATGTCTCCAAATGCCATTTTTAAATCCAAGATGGCGACTTCCGGTTTCTGAAAAACAGCGGCAAATGACCAAATACAACCCATTTTGGGTATTTCTGGAATTGTTATTATGCACTGAAGCCAAAAATCGACCTCAGACAACACTTTGAATTGTAAGATGGCGACTTCCGGTGTCTAGAAAACAACCGAATATGACAAAATACCAACCAAAATGAGTGTTTCTTCAACCAAATTGACGCTTAGAGGCCAAAAATTGTCTCCTAATGCTATATTGAAACCCAAGACGGCGACTTCCGGTTTCTAAAAACCAGCGGCAAATCGACCTCAGACAACATTTTTAATTGTAAGATGGCGACTTCCGGTGTCTAGAAAACAGTCGAAAATGACAAAATACCACCCAATATGAGTGTTTCTCCTACCAGAATGACGCTCAGAGGCCAAAAATTGTCTCCTAATGCCATTTTGAAATCCAAGATGGCGACTTCCTGTTTCTGAGAAACAGCGGCAAATGACCAAAGACCACCCAATATGG
This sequence comes from Wyeomyia smithii, assembly GCF_029784165.1. Lineage (NCBI taxonomy): Eukaryota > Metazoa > Arthropoda > Insecta > Diptera > Culicidae > Wyeomyia > Wyeomyia smithii. The sequence goes on from NC_073694.1 coordinate 94,914,011, forward strand.
GTATTTCCAGGATTGTTATGATGGACTGTAGCCACAAATCAACCTCAGACAACATTTTGAATTATAAGATGGCGACTTCCGGTGTCTGGAAAACAACCGAAATCGACCAAATACCACCCAATATGAGTGTTTCTTCAACCAGATTAACGCTCAGAGGCCAGATATTGTCTCCTAATGCCATTTTAAAAACAAAGATGGCGACTTACGGTTTCTGAAAAATAGCCTGAAGTGACCAAATACCATCCAATATGTGTATCACCGGATCCGGAATGATGCAAGTAGCTAAAAATTGACCTCAGATACCAGTTTGAATTGTTAAATGGCAACTTCTGGGAAACAACCGAAAACAACCGAATACTACTACACATGGATATTGTATAGATGTATAGAAGCCAAGCATTGACCCTGGACACCATTTTGAATTCGAAGATGACCACTTTCAGTTTCTAAAAAACATGAAAATTACTGAAATGCATTCAATATATTTCCGGAATATAAACATGATATAAACAAATCGCAAGGAATCAGTGCATTTAAAATGTTTAGAATTATCAAATTGAGCACTAAAATAGGCGAGACGAAGTTTGCCGGGTCAGCTAGTATACATATAAAAATGCAGTCCGATCTGTCTGTCTGTCTGATCCATATGGGCTCGAAAACTACCGAACCGATCGCGTGAAAATTTGTATGTAGGAGTTTATGGTGCCGATAAAGGTTCCTATGATAGTTTGAGACCCCTCCTTTTTCTAGAAGGGAGGAGTTCCATACAAATGAAACACAAATTTCTGCACATCTCGAGAACTAATCAACTAAATGGAACCAAATTTGGCAGGTGAATGTTTTTAGAGGTAACAAATATGTGCATAATGGTTTCAAACCTTTCCCTTTCCTACAAGGGAGGGGTCCCATACAAATGAAACACAAATTTGAAACGCACAGCTCAAGAACCAATGAAGAAAATACAACCGAATTCGGTATTTGAATGTTTTTAGAATTAACAAATATGTCCATAATGGTTCGACGCCCCTCCCTCTTCTGGAAGCACATGTATCTGCACAAATTTCTGTACGTCTCGCGAATAATCAACTAAATAGAACCATGGTTTGGTAGGTAAATGTTTTCAGTGGTAAGAAATATGTTCCATAATCGACCTCAGGCAACATTTTGGATTGTAAGATGGCAACATCCGGTTTCTGGAAAACAGCCAAAAATGGCCTATTTCCACCCAATATAATAATATTAGGATCTAGAATGATACACAGGAGCTAAAATCAATCACAGATACCATTTTTAATTCAAAGATGGCGACTTCCGGTTTCTGAAAAATAGCAGAAAATGACCTAATACCGTCCCAATATGAGTATTTCTTCAACCAGTATGACGTTCAAAATCCAGAAATTGTCTCAAAATGCCATTATGAATTTCAAAATGGCGACTCCCGGTTTCGGAAAACAGCGACAAACGACCAAATACAAACCAATATGAGTATTTCCGGAATCGTAATGATGCACTGGAGCCACAAATCAACTTCAGACAACATTTTGAATTGTAAGATGGCAACTACCGGTTTCTGGAAAACAGCCTGAAGTGGACGATTCCCATTATATATGAGTATCTCCGGAACCAGAAAGCCGCTCAGAAGCTAAAAATTGATCACAGACACAATCTTGAATTTTAAGATGGTGACTTCCAGTGTCTGGCAAACAGCCGGAAATGAGCAAATACCATCCAATATGAATGTTTCTGGAACCAGAATTACGCCCAGATGACAGAAATAGATTTCACAGGCAATTATAAAGTCCAAAATGACGACTTTCGGATTCTAAAAAACAGCCCAAAGTGACCAAATACTTGGGTGGTATCTCCGGAGCCAGAATGTTGCAAAAAGCTAGAAATTGATCTCAGACACCATTATGAATTGTAGGATGGCAACTTCTGTTTTCTGGAAAACAGCCAAATATGGCCGATTTCCGTCTAACATAAGTATCTCCGGATCTAGAATGATGCACAGCAGCTGAAATCAATCACAGACTCCATTTTAGATTTTAGCCTTCGACTTCCGGTTTCTGGGAAACTGCCGAAAATGATCGAATGACACCCAATATGGGTGTTTCTTCAACCAGAAGGACGCTCAGAGGCCAGAAATTATCTTAAATATCATTTTGAAATCCAAGATGGCGACTTCCGGTTTGTGAAAAATAGGCTAAAATTACCAAATACCATCCAATATGAGTATCTCTGGAACCAGAATGATGCAATGAGCGAACAATTGACCTCAGGCACCATTTTGAATTGCTAAATGGCAACTTCTAAGAAACAGTCGAAAATGACCAAATAATACTCAACATGGATATTTCCGTAATCGAGATGATGCATAGAAAGCAAACATTGACCCTGGACATCATTTTGAATTTAGAGACGACCACATTTAGTTTCTGAAAAACATCCAAAATAACTAAATCCATCCCAATATGGGTATTTCCGGTGTCAGATTGATGCCAGAAAATCTGCTGAAAATGACCGAATACCACCCAATATGAATATATTCAAAATTAAGGCGATGTACAGGAGCCAAAAGTCGGGGATGATGTCATTTCGATAAAAACAATCATTTCAAACGATTTGTTATTTGACTTTGATCATATTATAGGGCCGATTTATCGTGCATTTGCAGACTTGAAACACATCGCAAGGAATCAATGAATTTGGAACGTTCAAATAGTACGACACCGCATTTAAATTATGTTAAGGCTACATATATCGATCAAAGCAGGTTTAGTTTTAAATAGTCTTTGAATTTCTTTTCTTTCCAATACTTTTGAGGTAGATGAAGAAAAAAAATTGTAAGTTTGATGTTTGTAAGTTTGAGAGATGACTCGTTCGTATGACGCTAGTTATGTTCGGTTGTGTAGTTTCTGAAATAATGAAGTTTCGTGATTTTCACATTTCGGTACATTACAGACGAAGTTACAGTTCGATTACAGTAGAATTCAATAGGGTGTTATGGATCAGCTAGACTTATCATTTGACACTAATTTTGTGGAAATCGGGTCAGCCATCTCTGAAAAAAGTGAGTGAGTTCAAGTAGTATTCGGAATATGTTCCTTTTAATAGCTGGATTTCACATTTTTAAACATAACAGGCAAAGTAATAGTTCGATTGCAAAACAAATCAATAGGGTCATATGGGGAAACTAGACCTTCCATTTGACACTGATTTTATTAAAATCGGCTCAGCCATCTCTGAGAAACATGAGTGAGATTAAATAGTCTTCAGAACACGTTTCTATTCATAACTTTTGAACCACAAGTCCAATCTTTATAAAATTCAAAAGTTGAGGGTTTTTCAGGTAGCCCGTTCATTTGAAATCAATTTTGAAAATCATTTGAAAATCATTTGAAATCAAAATCATTTGAAAATCAAAAACATCCCATTACAAGCGCAAAAGAATTGTATGATTGGTCTAATAGGAAAAGTAATAAAAATTCATCAAAAATGTCATTTAGTTGGGTATCATATGGAGAATACGAACAAGGAGTAACAGAATGAAGGAATATTTTCAAAAAATCTATAATAATAGCTGCCACACAAAAGTATTACTCTTTTTTTCCGATTTCAGAAAATAAGATACAAACGAAGCTGTTTTCAAAAGATGACGAATCATTTACTTATGATGTATATAAAATATAAGGTGAAACTAGTTCTGTAAAGTATCTATGTCATAAAAAAATATGTTCCTAAGATAATAAAACTCGAAAATAAATATTTGATTCATATATATATATATATTTTTATCACTTAAAACATTTAACTCTTTTCTTGAGAACCGTTCGCCCAATCGTTTTGTTGTCAAAGAATGAATTGTATATTTTTGATCAAGCATTCCAATGAACGTATGATTTTTGCTGGAGAACCATGGACAAATTAAGAAAAACGTGTATTTTCCTAAATAATTATAATTTTTCGAGCTTTAATTAGAAATAACTCGAAAACCAATGCATTTAGAATGTTTACTACCAAGTGCTTTTTGATTCAAAATGACTCTCTGCATCTTTTAAAATCATCAGAATACAAAATATTTTGAAAAATGTTTGAATTAGAATTTTCATAAAAAGAATTAATCTACCATAAAAAAAATATTTTTCATTTCTCCAACCTGGACTTTTTTTTTAAAGTTGCGTATTAACGTCAAGTTTCTTAAAAAAAAATTCAACTCTGTTTTTTTTAAATTGAAATTTAATGTTTATTTTTATTTTTTTTTGGTCAAAAACATTTTTTTTGTACAGTGGATATTTTGTTTATGATGCATTGTCGATTCGGTACAACTCATTCTCAGACAGTTTTTTTATACAACCAACGGTTTCTGGGCTACAATGCTTCGAATAAAACGTATGTCAAATGGCATACGCCCTTTTAGAATGTAACTCATGAGTGTAAAAAATCTCTCCACATGTGAAAAATGCTCAGTTTGCTAAGCCAAATACGTGTGCAAAGTTTCATTCAAATCAAAAATGGTCGATTAAATTTTCGCGTATTTCCAGGCGATTTGAAATGATTTTGCTCTATTATTATATTGACGAAGATACTTCATCATGACTTACCTTGATAGGTTAATAAGAAATCACTCCAGCAATGCTCAGTGCTTGATACCGATATATATTAAATTAATAGAGCAGTAGCGTAGCGTAACCGGGTGACACCCGGGGCGGAAAATATGGGTGTCAAACTTTTCCCCCTGGGTGTCACCCCTATCAGGTTGCAGTGAAATTATTTTGATATCAAGAATTGTGAGAGTTAGCACGTTCATTTTCAATTGCACTGATTGATTGAGAAGCAAATTCATATAATTTTCGACGGTTCCACCGCGACCTTCAACTAACTGATAGTTAATCTCACGGATATCACCTTTTTGAAGGTGACATGTATGAAAATATTCCTTATGGGTGTCACACCCTAGAGGCTGACACCCGGAGCGGACCGCCCCCACCACGCTACGTCAGTGTCAGTGGCAATGAATGATTATCACAAAAGTCTAAATATTCATGCAAGGGGCAATATAAAAGCAAAGCAAAGCCTTGGTGCTACATTCCGTATCGGAACTCGACCTTCTGTTTATTATACACAGACTTCGCAGCCAACTGTTAAGTGTACAGGACAATTGCGGGGCTAGCGCTACGATCCTACTGACACTAACAGTCTCTCCCGAGCCGACACTCAAACCTACGACGACTGGCTTGCTAGGCCAGCATCGTACCTCAAGACCAGCTGGGAGCAAGGGGCAATATAATCATTCATAAATTTAACACCACGCTCTGCGGCGTCGTTCACAACTAGTAATTTTTGACAGAAGTTTGATGCAGTTTGAAATTTTTCATTATTTTACTTTTCGGTTGGATCACGGTCTGTCGCAAAAATCAATATTAAGTTCAAAACACGAAAACAAGGTATTGATTTTGTATAAAACGAGATGAAATAAATCACATACTAGTAACTGCTACCAGCTCCAATAGCTCTTTATAGCATTTGAGTTCTAACAAAATTGCTTGATTTGATTGGTATCTTCATCAAAATTTTTTTTTTGGGTAGTTTGGGGTAATTTGGACCCCTGGGGTAAAATGGACAGGTGCTTTATCTTGGAAAGTATTACTTTTTTGGGTTCAAGTACTTCTTTATCTTTTCCTGGAACTAATAAACCATATCTAACATAAAAATTTCATGGTTTGCTGTGACAGGTGCACCGCAGTGCCAATGTAAACAAAGGAAAAATCAAAAGTTGATGTTGCTGTAAGTTTTACGCTCGGTTAAGGTTTTTTGAAAACTGCTTCAATGTTTTCAGTCTAATCAGCTTTACAGCCGTGTTTGTCTAGTAAAAGACTACCTTTTAATGAAAAATTGCGATAAGTTTGATCGAAAATAATGGAAGAAATTAAGTTTTTAGAAAGGCGTCCTGTTTGGGGTAAAATGGACAGTTTTTTTGGGGTGAGATGGTCAGGTGAGTTTAAAGTAAATTCTTTTGTCGGATTGATGCCGCGGGCATATAAAAACAGATGAATAGACGGCGGTGTACGAAGAATGATCTGTAAAAAGTATTGCAGGCAGTCCGGGATGATTTATCTGTACACAAAGTGTTTTCAATACCCCGTACAGTGGCGCGATTCTGAACAAAAGTTAGAAAAAACCTACAAGTTTTTCTAAAATGATTGAAAATGACGTATAATGCCAATTTTTGGGAGCTGTTATTCACCTAAAATGCCGTTAAACATTTCTTAGTATCAGAATTATTTTTTTTTGTTCAGAACATGCTCAACATTGGTACAGTGATAGGCATAAATAAAAGCCCACCTTGAGTATATAGAAACATTTCTCGATTTCTGGACTTTTATATAAAAATCTGCCGCCGTCATTCCACACGATTGTTTGTTATTTATCACTTTTTCAGATAATTAACGAATTTTGTCATTTTTGTTGGATTTTGTTTTCTCCATTACATGACTTCTTGAATGTGTGCAAAAATGCATTGACAGAAATAAAAGCCCACCCCCAAAAAATTATATGGAAATCATTGGAAATCTTTGAGTAACTCGTCGTTTTCACATGTTATGACAGCTAGGGCTGTGCGATATTATTTACAAACACTCAGTGGTTCAGTTGACGCGATATAAACAAAGTGTTGTTCACATTGGCACATAAAAGTCGATTTTTGTTGTTTGCACAGACTCAAGAGCAGATTGTGAATTTGCTCTTTATTCCATGCTCAGCTAGTCTACGGCGTTCGGTTCTAGTCGAAACCGCCAACGAGAGGTTTTCCTGAACCACTTTGACCGATATTTTTGGAGATTTCTTCACTTCCCGGATGATTCGTTGATCCGTCCAGCTATCGGTCTTCCGACGACGGCCTCTTCGGGATCTGTCAGCAAGCGAACCGTAAGTATTATGCTTCTGCACAATTTTGCAGACTGCTCCCCGGCTTATTCCAAACTTCTCTGCAATCTTCCGCTGCGAAATGATCGTGATCTACGAGATTTTGGACTTGCATGCTGATTTTTTTCCCACCCATTTTAATTTTGATGAAAACTATTTGTGCAAACAACAAAAATCGACTTTTATGTGCCAATGTGAACAACACTTTGTTTATATCGCGTCAACTGAACCACTGAGTGATTGTAAATAATATCGCACAGCCCTAGCTGTCATAACATGTGAAAACGACGAGTTACTCAAAGATTTCCAATGATTTCCATATAATTTTTGGGGAGTGGGCTTTTATTTTTGTCAATGCATTTTTGCTCACATTCAAGAAGTCATGTAATGGAGTAAACAAAATCCAACAAAAATGACAAAACTCGTTAATTATCTGAAAAAATGATAAATAACAAACAATCGTGTGGAATGACGGCTGCAGATTTTTATATAAAAGTCCAGAAATCGAGAAATGTTTCTAAATACTCAAGGTGGGCTTTATTTATGCCTATCACTGTATACTTGTTCTTTATCGAAAAACTTTATAGCCGTATTTTTTGTTTGGTCCTTAGTGTGATCCTTTTTGAATTACCATTGCCAAAAATCGGCAATCATTTTTCAAAACATTGTAACTTTTGAGCTGTTTGACCGATTAAAAGATTTAATGGAAAATTCAAGGTATTTGATAGGCCTTTCAAGGAAATATAAGAAATCGTACGTCAAAGTACGATTTCTTATTTTTCGAAGGAACGACGATATGCAAACTGGGACCCAAAAACTCGAAAAGTACGGGTAATTTCCCATGGGCTGTTGATTATCCGATCATTCCGAACTGTTTCACAAGTCTGTACGGTACAAATGACTTCTGAAATACGAGATTTTTGGCTTACAGGCAAACATGAATTAAAAACTGGTTGAATTTTTGGTGAACATTGGAAAATGAAAAAAAAAAATAAAAGTTTCCCTTCCAAACGAAACTTGTGGATCCAAAATCAGATCAAAATTAAGGGCGTCAAAGGTAATCGAAGTTAAGCTTAAAATAGTGATTTTCGAACATAAAAATCATTGAAATTTCCTGATACAGCAACATTCAAAGTGCTGCCAAAAATTGGTATGTCCGCGATTCTCATGAACCTCACATCACACATACATTGACACACACAGTCACAGACTCACACACACACACTCATACACACACATACACGCGCACACACACATGCGCACACACGCATGCACACACACACACAAACGCGCGTGCGCGACACACGAACGCATACTCAGCATCTAGTATGAATAATTGGAAAAGGTTTTTTTTGGCCTATGGTGGAACCCTAAAAAAAAAAAAAAATGCCTAAGAATTGCAGTTATCATTCCGTATGCCTAATACCTCCTTCTAATGTGTATTAAGCAACTATTGATACTATAAAACTCACCTTTTTTTCCCTGTCCACATCACCCCAAACACTGTCCATATTACCTCAATAGCTGTCCATTTTCACCCCAAACGATTTTCTTATGTCCGAAAATCATTATTTTTAGTTTCTTCATTTTTTGGTTCTTTTGACCTCAATATCATGATTTTTTCGTGCAGAAACATAGAAAACAGATCAACATTACTATAATACATTACGTTTATGGGATAGAAAAAACAGGTTACGAAATAACAGGAGTTTTCCTTAGGGGGTCCAAATTACCCCAAACTACCCTATAAGCTATCATTCATGGAGCTGTTAATGAGTTGATTGGCTGTGATTCGATTTCGTTTGATGTTTTTGCAAAATGGCTGAAGATAAGTGTTTCAGGTTTGCTGCTTTTTTCATACACTGGGGTCTTTTTTTACGCGGTTGGTTGTACCGCGTTGAAAAAATCCGCGTATAAAAAAAACCGCGTTATTTTAGAAAATCGCGTAAAGATCCGATTAAAAATAATGGCACGTAAGCAAATATAAACTTGAAAAATAATATAAAAATGGTAACGAAACACACAAAATGAGTTTATAGTGCTTCTAAAATGAAAATTTATTGAAGAACGTGACAACAACTTTTTTATATTATTTTGCCACGTGTTTAGGCTTACGTTCCTTTATCGGAAGCTAATCGCAACAACCCTGACTCGTATCGATATACAATTATTAATGTAGTTTTGTTCCTTATTCCCGAATCAACGGTAATTGCCTATTTTTTGATAATAACAGCAAATATATTGAAAATATGCATTATTTAGATTAATAAAACAAAATATCTTATTGTCATGAACCATACGATTGATTTTTACTTTATTGGATTTACTTATACTAAACATATTTAATACCGCGTGAAAATAATCCTCCAAATCGCGTAAAAATAATCCGCGTCATTTAAAAAAAAAACCGCGTAAAAATAATCCGCGTTATTGCAAAAAATAGCGTAAAAAAAGTCGCGTATAAAAAAAACGGATAAAAATAACCCGTGTAAAAAAAGACCCCAGTGTATTTCTTTTCAAAAGCATATTTGCATACAAGTTCACAGATATGATGACGACATGTAAATTTGGTTAGTTTTCGTTCGAGCAAACCACTTAGAAGAAAACAACTTCACAATCTTGTCCGGAATAATCCAATCCACTAGCGTATTATGAACCTGTTAAGCTATATGTTTTTACCGAAAACCGAATCAATTTTGGGTGCGCCCAAAAACTTAACTGTTCCATCATAACTCGCGAGAACTACTATTCGACCGACTATATCTATTTAAACTTTACCTTCCCAATAAACCTAGATCACTAGTGCTGAACTGTTTCACCAAAAAAATATTAAATATAATAAAATATATATCCTGATTCCAAATTTTTTTTGCGTGAGTTAGTGTTTTTAGAGTGGCGAAAAAAATAAATACACTATTGAAATATACGTACAAAACAATTCAAATTAGCTTTATTTCTCTACATATCGTTAGTAAAGTGACCTTTTACGTTACAAAACTCACTTCCAATATTTTGTGGTTTGACCTGTGTTTTGTAAAACCATATTCAATCTTCGTGGTATGTTTACCACCCGGTTTTCACGAGTAGAAGCTGGACTAGCATTTCACGCTGCCTGTACGACATTCCATAAGTCTGTTTTATTCTTTGGATGATGCTTTGAAACCTAGACATTCCCAATCTTCCATAGAATTTCTAAAGGATTTATATTAGGAGTCTACGCTGGTCAAACTAATAATTTAATTTTTTCGTTTAAAAATCATCTTCGTGTTTTCAATACTGTATGTTTAGGATCGTTATACTGCATAGAGATCCAGCGAAGTGGCATGTTTTCTTCGACATATGGAAGCAAAATGGACCACCTAGGTACACAAGAAACTTTATTCTACTTCAAAAGCGACACATTTTGGCAAGAACTGAATTTTCTAAAAAGTTTTTAGATTAGGGTGCAACTAAAGGGCACATCGTGTTTTGGTCGGATGAGTCGAAATTCAACCTTTTTGTTTCAAACGGTCAGCAGTTGGTGAGAAGACCGGTGAAAACTGCCGTCAAAGCACAATTAACCACGAAAGTAGTAAAATTTGGAAGTGACCACAAAACGGTGTAATACTGTTTTCTGATGCTGGTATGGAACCCATTGATATTATAACATAAACTATGAATATCAACGACTGTGTGGATATTTTACGTAGCGCAATGCTTCCGTATGCCAAAGAAAACATGCTTCTTCGTTGGAGAGTAACGATCCTAAACATACAGCATTGAAAACAAGAAAATGATTTTCAAACGAAAATATGAAATTATTAGTTTGACCAGCGCAGACTTTTAATTTAAATCCTTTAGAAATTCTATGGAAGATTGGGAAAGTATAGGTTGCAAAGCATCATCCAAAGAATAAAACAGACTCATGGAACGTCGGACGTGCAGTGTGAAATGCTAGTTCAGCTTCTACTCGTGAAAACCTGGTGGTAAGCATACCCGGAAGATTGAATATGGCTTTACAAAACAAAGGACAAGCCACGAAATTTTGAAAGTGAGTTTTGTTACGTTAAAGGTCACGTTGCTAACGATATGTAGAGAAATGAAGCTAATTTGGATTGTTTTGTATATATATTTCAATAGATTTATTTTTGTTGCCACACTAACTCACGCACAAATTTTTCGGAATCACCGACAAAAAATAATCTTCATTCATTTCTCCGTGCCTCTTTCAAAAAGAGTGTCTGCGGATCATAATGACGTAACATAACATCATACAACAATCAAAATCAGTGCGCAAATACGAAAAATTATCCAACACAAAAAGTGTATTTATTATTTTCTCCATGACTGTATTTTTCGATAAACGTATCCAAACATACTTTTTTATGAATTAGTGATGTTATTATCCTAATTCAACTTTTGGTGTTTGTGAATAAGTGCTTATTTGAGTGTGGAGAAGATTTTTTCCGGTATGAATGAACAACTTGCAATATAAACTAAAGTTCGTCTTCATTACGTGTTAAAATGTGTTAAACGTTGAACGTGGCGTCGTTTACATCGAGTAATTTTTGACAGAAGCGTGATGCAGTTTAATAATTCTCAATATTTTTTCATTCGGGCTGGACCACTGTCGAAAAAATCAATATTAAGTTCAAAACCCGAGAAGAAAGTATCGCTTTTGTTTGAAACGAGACGGGATAAATCACGAGCTAGTGTCTGTTCAGCATTTGAATGCTTGCGATATTTGACAGACAGACAGTCAGGACAAACATACAGGACAGACAGAAAGTCAGGACAGACAGTCAGTCAGGACAGACAGTCAGTCAGGACAGACAGTCAGTCAGGACAGACAGTCAGTCAGGACAGACAGTCAGTCAGGACAGACAGTCAGTCAGGACAGACAGTCAGTCAGGACAGACAGTCAGTCAGGACAGACAGTCAGTCAGGACAGACAGTCAGTCAGGACAGACAGTCAGTCAGGACAGACAGTCAGTCAGGACAGACAGTCAGTCAGGACAGACAGTCAGTCAGGACAGACAGTCAGTCAGGACAGACAGTCAGTCAGGACAGACAGCCAGTCAGGACAGACAGTCGGTCAGGACAGACAGTCAGTCAGGACAGACAGTCAGTCAGGACAGACAGTCAGTCAGGACAGACAGTCAGTCAGGACAGACAGTCAGTCAGGACAGACAGTCAGTCAGGACAGACAGACAGGACAGACAGATAGGACAGACAGATAGGACAGACAGATAGGACAGACAGATAGGACAGAAAGATAGGACAGATAGACAGGACAGACAGATAGGACAGACAGATAGGACAGTAGATAGGACAGACAGATAGGACAGACAGATAGGACAGACAGATAGGACAGACAGATAGGACAGATAGATAGGACAGCTAGATAGGACAGACAGATAGGACAGACAGATAGGACAGACAGATAGGACAGACAGATAGGACAGACAGATAGGACAGACAGATAGGACAGACAGATAGGACAGACAGATAGGACAGACAGATAGGACAGACAGATAGGACAGACAGATAGGACAGACAGATAGGACAGACAGATAGGACAGACAGATAGGACAGACAGATAGGACAGCCAGATAGGACAGACAGATAGGACGGACAGATAGGACAGACATATAGGACAGACAGATAGGACAGAGAAATAGGACAGAGAAATAGGGCAGACAAACAGACAAATAGACAGAGCTGTATTTCCATATGTTTAGATGAGTTTTTGTTCACCTGCACTTTGCAATTGTTTGCATTCTACCACCCAATGGAAGAGCGGTTCTTTTCTGGATTCAAGCAACAACATACAAAGTGACGGAACCCTGTAGGCCAATGTGGCTATGTAATTTACACATAGGATTTATTTTACTCTACCATGAAATTTTAATCTTGTAACGCGGACGATTGTCACGCGCTCGGTGATTCTCGTTCTGAAGGAACTCAAACGGTTGACTTCAATGCGCCACCCCCGGAGGGGATCAACCGTCGTGTTGTATTTGCCCGGCAAGAGATCTCCTTTCAGGGCGGATTCAGTAAAAGAACCCGAGCTGTGAATCGCGGAAGGTATGGCCAACAACAACCAACTTAAACGGCTATCTGAAAATTCAACGCCAGTGGAAAAAACGCAGAAGAGGTCTTTGAAACAACCCGTCGCTCGGCCAGTTAGCAAAAATCCACCACCCACTACTTTATCATCACGGGGAACAGACTCCAATCAAACTAACCGTTTCGGTCGGTAAGGTGGGTGGAGGGGATTGAGATTCCCAAGCAATCCTTACTTGGAGTAAAAAAGAAGAAAACGAACGAACCGCAACTGGACAAGCGACGTGAAGTTCCTAACAGACCGAACCAATCAATAGGGGTAGCTTCTCATATTCGCCAAAATGATCTCAACTGATTTGTGGGTTTACATTATCGGTAACGTCGGTACATAGTGCACTGGTTTATTTGTAGCTAAATTACACGCATCTTTATCTTCGGCCTTTGCCGACCTCTCCTCCAATCTACCTACTGTCTCATCTCTCACTTCTTTCCCCCTCTCTATCTACTGACCTATCGTGTGCGGTTTTGGTTCTAGCGATTTCTAATCGGGCCTCTTCGTTCGAACGGGTTATTTCATTATATCATCTTCTATTACACTTTACATGCGCATGTTATTAAAAAGGGTTTGAGTACTCACTGACCGTAGACTTTTGTAGTGCTCGGGAGCATACTTCGATGATGACGACGGTGCGACAAAACAATGGCGGCGGTGCGACGAAACGATGGCGTCGCTGGTGGTTGCGATGACGCCGACGAGGGACGTGGTAAATTTCGTTCCTGTCGATATGTTGAAAACGCTTGAAGAATCGACGGGGTTCGGACTGAACCGTGGATGACCGTTAGCCAATTCTAAGCCGTGGCGGGCAAAGCGATCCTGGTTTCGCTAGAAGTGGTTGACAAAGCAGCACGTTCCACGTGCATCGATAGAACCGTTTCCTATGGTTCACTTAACGGTGGTGGGAATTGTTCGCTAATAGACAAAAAAGCCGTTTGAACGGCTTATATTCTCAGGCCTTTCACGCACACGATACCGCACAAATTATCCTAGGCACTAAATTCTGTCTCCTAATTATTTTATATCACTCGACAACGCGCGGATCCAACACTCCACTTACATTCGCGAACCAGGTTAAATAAAGCTGGACGCTGCGAGAATCCCTCAGTTAAATAGTGTGCAATCTTCGGGAAATTTGAACCGGAAGTACGTTATCTAGCCGAAACAGGACAACGACCTTTCCAAACGACAGGTTCTCCCAAAAACCAATTCGTTGTTAATCCGGACTGGCATCTCTTTTTCGTTCAAGCCGTTTAAATTAAGCTATCTCAGATTCTGCCGACTACTAAGAATTCCCCTACTAAGAGAGATCTTGCCCGACGGAGAGAATACCGTGGAAAGACGGAATAAAGATTAACCGAGTATCCTCTGGTTAAGTGTTCACGCAGCAGGGACTTTCATAGAAGCTATGCGAACCGCAGCAGAGAGCCGCATAAGCTTTGTACGTTCGCTCGAAAAGGTGCGTGTCTGAGATATTTGCATACTTGCGTCTTGTGCCATTCTTATCTAGATACTCGATTTGAAGTTGGTGTAATAATTATCACCACAATAGTGAACCAGAATACAACGAAGATTTTGGTGAACAATACGGATAACAATCATACTATAATAATAATTCCTAACATTGAAATAACTCTAATCATGCATTTGTACAATATCTATATCAGTCAAAATGTGACCATGTTACATCATCCCATACTAATGGTACGAAAATTTGATTGAAAATTAAAAGTTTCAATCAAATTTTCGTAGGAGAAATAATTTCAAAAATTTGATTGATTTTGGCTATTGGAATTTTAAGAACCCATGAAATATGTTGACATAAACCTCATTCACTCTCAATACTCTCATACTCTACAATAAACGATAACATTAAAATACTTCCGTCTGGAATTGGCCGCATTCCAGAGGAGTAGCCATAACTAGACCATATCTTATACCCCAGCAGTGAAAGCCGAAACTTTAAGACATGAATCTGAAAAAAAAATAGACTCGTGAATCCAGAATCATGTTCCCCACCAGACAGCTAGCCCGGTAATGTACGGCTCATGTTCCTTTTCCACATTAAATTTCCCACAAAACTTGTGAATCTCGGTTGCTAGCACACCAAAATAAATCTCGAGTTATCGACAGCAAGCGTTTTCCACATTAAATAACATCATCAAAATTCGTCTGCAATATTTCTTCAGAAATATTGCGAGAAAAAAACAAACTAAATCACAACTCAAACACCCCTCACACACTTGTACTCGCCGAGTCGTCACTCGAGCGTTACATGTTCATACCGTTTTATTGTCAACTCAGATTAGACTAAACGTCAACGTGAAAATAAACAACGTAGTGACGTTAAAGATGGACAGAAAAAAATGTGTTGCGTTAGCTTCAAGCTGCAAAAGTCGGATAAGTATAAGGAAATACTATAATTCACTGTATAATATTCGGTAAGCTGATAGGAATCTTGTTTATATTTTCTGGGTCGGTGTACTATATATCTTCTACTCGAGGTTTAACGGAGGACTTGACCGAAGAAAAAAAAATCAAGAAAAACAAATGAATTGGATAAACATGACCTAATATACAAGGAACATCTATTTATCATAATTATGGCTAAATATTTACAAGGAAGCAATATAACTTCGGAGAAAAATATGTACAAAGGGATCTACAAGCTAAACATCTATTACAAGTCGAAAATTACCAAGAAGAACGGTACAACGACAGAGGATTTTTGCTGCAGTGCAACATCGAACAACAACTTATAAATGAAATTGGTAACTTTTACCTATCGACTAACCTTAGATTATGTACTAATCTAGATTAAGAATAGATAGGCGCGACTAACATAACTATTTACAAAAAAAAATTTTACAGTGGGTGGGATATGAAAATCCGCTTCCCTTGTTTGTTGTCTGTTTCCCTTTTGGTGTTTTTTTGTTTTGATATTTGTTGCTTCCATTGATGTGTGCATAGCTAGAAAAAAGTTTCTCATTCAATTTTCCAAATGTGAGGCTGTGAATCAGCTATATTTTGTTATTCTCTATGCAATGTTCGAACGTTTGACGAAAAACTATTATGTCGGACGAAGACATTACTATTTCCTAAGCGAAGTCATCGCCTTCTGGGCTCGCTTCTAAATCGTGTTACCACTACTTTGTACAGGTCATCGCCCAGGCTCGTTCTTATGCTTCATGCCTGAGTTCAACATGGCCAATACTTCTTCTTCCCTACTCTCAATTGCACAGTGAACTTCGAAATACGCCAATGACCATTTTCGAAATATTGGCTTCTCTTTGAATTCGGTCTCTCACATTGAACAAAATTTTTAACATAATTTTATCTACAAGGATGTTTTTAAACTTTAGTTGTGGTCTCTCCGTAGAGTTACATAGCTTTGAAAATTTCGATTTAGTCGGAGGGTGCATCTTTTTCAGATGGTTCGCATAAAATACGCCAAGTCTTTTCCCGGTCAAGTCCTCAAGCTCGTAGCAGTGTTTCCCAAGTATTTTCCTGACTACGGCGAGTTCATATTTTGGGGCAAGTTTTGTACAAAAACCCTTATCTTTATCAGACAGTTGAAAAGATCGCTTCAATACTGTTTCCCCTTGTGTGTAGGTGGGACAATCGGAGTTCGATCGCAAGTTGTATATTTTTTTATGTCGTTCGTACGCCTTAGCGAGTTGCCCTTTAATTTTCTCGAATAGTTTACTTCTTTGCTGCGCCATATCATTTCCTACAGAAGGTTTCGGTCCCTGATGTCGCATATTTTGATACTCTTGTCCGTTGGACACCATTTCTCTCCCAAAAACAACAAAGTACGGTGTGTATTTGGTTGTTTCGTGTACAGCGTTGCGTATTGCGCATGCAATCGTTTGGAGATCATTTGCCCAATCTTTATGACGTTTGATAGTCGCACGAATGGCGGTGGTAATGACACGGTTTGCTCGCTCCGTATTATTAACTTGCGGATGATACGCTGGTGTTAGCCAATGATTTACCTTATATTCTGCTAACAATTCCCGAAATATTTTCTAGGTAAATTGGGTGCCGTTGTCCGTCAGAATGACTTCTGGTACACCAAATAGCAAAAATATCATGTTTTTTACAAACTCAACCAATGAAACGGCTTTTGCCTCCCTGAATGGCTGAATGAGTACAAATTTGCTAAAAACATCTGTCGCAACTAACAAGCAAGTATGTCTTCCCTTTCCGGATGCCGGCAGAGGCCCAACATAATCTAGGGTGACAAATTGCCACGGATACTCGACGAATCCCTTCTGCCCTCCCATTGGTGGTGTTACATTAATGTTAACCGCTTTACAGGTCTGACATTTAATGCACTCAGAACAAACCTTTTTCACGTCTTTCATCATTCCCGGCCACGTATACTTTCGTTTGATTGCCTGGAGAGTTTTCTCTACTCCGAAATGCGCTATTTCATGTTCTCGCTTAATTACTTCTAGTCTCTCATTTTTTTTCAACAATATTTTCCATTGAAATCTTGGATCTTCAGACCGACGAGACGATATGTAACGGTAGATAATACCGTCCGATACGCGGTGTTCTGGAAATTTCCCAGGGTTTTCCTTAATTTCCCTAATTTTCTCCTCGTACTCTGTATCTTGACAGTTGATATCGAGTAAATTAATTGAGCGAGACAAGCAGTCTGCTGTAATATTGCTGGCACCCTTTCTGTACTGCAATTGAATGCCGTAGGACTGTATTTTAAGGGCCCATCGAAGCAGCTTCGAATTCCCAGAGTCCACCCCAATTGTAAATAGCCATAAGAGGCTCCTTGCATCTGTTACCACCTTAAACTTCGATCCTTCTACGTAGTGTCTAAAATTTTCTACTGCTAATAGTACACCTAAGCACTCTTTTTCTACGCTTGAATAAGCTCTTTGCGTTCGGCTCAATTTCTTGCTAAAGTAAGCGATTACTCTAGTTTCCCCATCAAGCTCTTGAACAAGCGCAGCACCCACCGCGGTGTCTGACGCATCCGATTCAATTGTGAATGGTTTCGAAAAATCGGGGTTGGCGAGAATCGGTGCGGACGTGAGTACAGATTTTAATTCTATGAAAGCTTCCTCGGCTTCTTCGCTCCAACTAAATTTCTTTTTTGATTTTTTTAGCAAATCGGTAATAGGTACCGTGATTTTGCTGTAATTTTTCATAAACCGCTGGTAAAAACCTGCCAATCCCAAAAGTCTCCTAACGTCTTTTATGGATTTTGGTCTTGCATAGTCCAGTATGGGTGATATCCGAGAACTATCTATTCCAATACCTTTCTCTGTCAGAAGATAACCCAAATATTTTATTTGTTTTCTACAAAACCTTGACTTTTCCATGGAGATCGTCAGGTTTGCGTTGCGCAACCTGTCTGCGACTATTCGCAGCAAACGAAAATGTTCATTAAGCGAGTTAGTAGCGATTACAATGTCATCTAGGTATACAAAAACTGATGGCATTAAATCGAATCCAATAACTTTATCCATCAGTCTACACATTGTAAATGGCGCGTTCGTGACCCCAAAGGGGCAGACTTTAAAACGAAATAGACCTTTGGCAGCTCGAAAAGCAGTTAAATTTCGACTTTCTTCCTTTAAGGGTATTTGAAAATATGCGTCCTTCAAATCTATAATCGAGAAATATTTCGCGCTTTCCAATCTCCCAAAAATTTCGAGCATGTTTCGAATCGGATAGGTATCTTTAACTGTCATAGCATTCAGTCTTCTTGAATCAAGGCAAACCCTAATTTTCCCATTAGATTTTCTAACCGGAACTAGTGGGTTAGTCCACTCCCTATAGCATTCCTCAATAACACCCATTTGCTTAAATCTTTCAATCTCAGCGTCAACTTCCTGCTGTATGGAAGGTGAGCAGGGGTTGATTTTTAGGCTTAGATCCCTCTTTTTAAATTATCTCGTGCTCGATTTGATTTGTTCGACCTAATTTTTGCGTGCTAGTAAAATCGAACGCCCGTATCGCCTCCATCAACTCTGCTCGTTGCCTCTCCGACAGTTTATGTTCAACCTCGATCGTTTCTTCTGTCGGTTCCGGGTTTTTATCTGGTATATCAATGGTTGGCACATCAAGAGTTTTATCTTCTCCCGTTATCGGTAAAGTAGGTAACTGTTCTATCGGTTCAAGGGTAAACGCAATTAGATTATCGACGTCGGCAAATTCACCTATCTGTTCTGGTCCATGGCCCAAATCTACCATTGGTTTTATCCCAAAACTTCGCCAAAAATTACACCCCAAAATTGACTTTGAAATTTCTGGTACTACAACGGTTGGTACCACCTTAGTCACATGTTTATATGTGTACGGTATGTTTAAATAGCCAATGCACGAATACGCGGTGTTATCGGCCGTACAAACCCTTAATTTTGTTGGCTGAAGTTTCAACCCGTATTTCTCGGCAAGCTCTAGGGAATTAACTACACTTATTCCGGCTCCCGAATCCAGTAAAGCAGTCAATTCTGTGTCGAAAACCTTTACTTTTAGGTACGGACATTTCCTCGTTTCGATTTTTATTGTATGTATCTGATTCATTGGGTCAAAATTTATTTCATTATTGGGAACTACTTCTTTTTGTGGAATGCTCGGATTCCCTAACGCCTTCCCACCGTGGCCTCAAAACATTAACGTCTTGAGCGTCATCGCTCTCGTTTTCGTACAACTCGCAATCCACGTTGTGTATTGGTTTGTGATTGCGCGTGTCAGAAAATTGTTGTAACATAGGATCGGCTGCATCGATGTTATGGTTCAACCAAATTAAGTGATCCAAGTCTCGGACACGTATAATTGAAATTTTGCTTCGATAATGCTGCCGCATGTTATCCCAAACCACCTCAAATTTTCGTCGTTTTGACAGCGGTGTAGAAAGCATCTTGTTCAACCGCTCAATTTCCGTTACGAAGGCAATAAAACTCTCTCCCCTTAACTGTTTTCGCTCTTGAATTCGCTGTCTTATACCTTGATCCTGATTAGGATTACCGAAACGATACCGGATTCTTTCCTCGAAATCGTTCCAATCGATAAACTCATCCACGTAGGTGAAAAACCAGTCTGATGCTATACCCTCTAAAATAAGGTGAATATCACGTAGCAGGGCTGAGTTTGAGACTCCCTCGCGAGAAGCAATTTTTTGAGTTTGTACAAAAAATTCTCAACAGAAACCGATTTTCCCTCCCCTGAAAAAGATAACTTCCAATTTTCAATCCTACGATAGTGTCTTTGACCCTGAATTGCATGATCCCTATGCCTCCGAGGCGATCTACGGGTATTTACCCTGCTTCCGGCATCGGATCCTACGCTTCTAGCGCTATCCCCACAGTCGCTTCGATTGGACAGTCTTCCGTTGGAATTATTTTGCGAATACCCGTCAGAATCTGAATTATCATCAACCCTATTCTGCTCTCCTATTCTACTCCCCCACCGTGAATTTCCAGTTAGTGATTCCCTTCTGTTGGTTTTTGAATTTACTTGTAACTGACACAATTGCGATTGCAATCCGGCAATTTGCCTTTGCAGTTCACCGTACGAAGGTTTAGTTAATCGTTCCGAATCTTTATTATCTGCTCCCTGGTTCGTTTTGGGTACTGCTCCTAAAGAACTCTTTCCATTGTCAACAGCTTCCTTATCTATCGTTTCACCTTCCGCCCCTTTCTTGCTATCTGTCGATTCAAAATCGTTTTCAGACTCAGAGATTTTTTCTTCTTCCAACGGACACTTTGCTGTAGCCTTTTGCAACAGTTCAGAAATATTACTGAGTAGTTCTTTGCGTAGTTCCTCCCCACTTTCGCTGCTTGCCTCTCCCCTGCGTACTCTAAGAAAGTAGTGCCGCAACCGAGAGACTAATTTTCTATTTGTCCCGTCTTGTAACGCCAGCTCGATCTGGGAGACTCGATGCCGAATGACATCTGCCCCCTGTTCGAATTTGTATGGAGGTCGGTAATTTTTCCCTTCTTTCTGGTCCACCAAAAATAAATGTCGTAAAAGTCTCAATTTCGTCTGCGTGTCCTTCTGTCTCTCCTCTAAACGACAACGTAACAGTAATTCATAATCCACTTCCTCATTTGATAAGTGGTTCGCATATGGGTATTCCATTTCGCCAAATTCAAAATATAACATTGATCACAAAAATCCGTTCACCAAAGAAAAATGTTCACTAACACCAATAATAAATATTATAAATTGCACTATGTTCTATCAAATAAATAAATTATGGGGTTTGCAAAACACAAATTGCAAATATAAATTTTAAATAAACGAATGAATAAATAAATAAATTAACGTAGAAAATAAACATAATTTAAGTACTGACTATAACGAAGAAATCAATTTTAATTAGGCACAAGGGTAAGACGCATACGCAAATAAAAATTCCGAATCAACGAGTTATATATATTTTTTCTTAGCAACAATCCGAAATCAACTTTGCGAGAGAAAAAAAAAATCGCTATCGAATAATGTATAATTCAAAATCGTGCAACGAATTTCCAAATCTAGCGCAAATTCTTAAATATTCGCCTTTTAAACGTTGGGCGACAAAATGTAACGCGGACGATCGTCACGCGTTCGGTGATTCTCGTTCTGAAGGAACTCAAACGGTTGACTCCAATGCGCCACCCCCGGAGGGGATCAACCGTCGTGTTGTATTTGCCCGGCAAGAGATCTCCTTTCAGGGCGGATTCAGTAAAAGAACCCGAGCTGTGAATCGCGGAAGGTATGGCCAACAACAACCAACTTAAACGGCTATCTGAAAATTCAACGCCAGTGGAAAAAACGCAGAAGAGGTCTTTGAAACAACCCGTCGCTCGGCCAGTTAGCAAAAATCCACCACCCACTACTTTATCATCACGGGGAACAGACTCCAATCAAACTAACCGTTTCGGTCGGTAAGGTGGGTGGAGGGGATTGAGATTCCCAAGCAATCCTTACTTGGAGTAAAAAAGAAGAAAACGAACGAACCGCAACTGGACAAGCGACGTGAAGTTCCTAACAGACCGAACCAATCAATAGGGGTAGCTTCTCATATTCGCCAAAATGATCTCAACTGATTTGTGGGTTTACATTATCGGTAACGTCGGTACATAGTGCACTGGTTTATTTGTAGCTAAATTACACGCATCTTTATCTTCGGCCTTTGCCGACCTCTCCTCCAACCTACCTACTGTCTCATCTCTCACTTCTTTCCCCCTCTCTATCTACTGACCTATCGTGTGCGGTTTTGGTTCTAGCGATTTCTAATCGGGCCTCTTCGTTCGAACGGGTTATTTCATTATATCATCTTCTATTACACTTTACATGCGCATGTTATTAAAAAGGGTTTGAGTACTCACTGACCGTAGACTTTTGTAGTGCTCGGGAGCATACCTCGATGATGACGACGGTGCAACGAAACAATGGCGGCGGTGCGACGAAACGATGGCGTCGCTGGTGGTTGCGATGACGCCGACGAGGGACGTGGTAAATTTCGTTCCTGTCGATATGTTGAAAACGCTTGAAGAATCGACGGGGTTCGGACTGAACCGTGGATGACCGTTAGCCAATTCTAAGCCGTGGCGGGCAAAGCGATCCTGGTTTCGCTAGAAGTGGTTGACAAAGCAGCACGTTCCACGTGCATCGATAGAACCGTTTCCTATGGTTCACTTAACGGTGGTGGGAATTGTTCGCTAATAGACAAAAAAGCCGTTTGAACGGCTTATATTCTCAGGCCTTTCACGCACACGATACCGCACAAATTATCCTAGGCACTAAATTCTGTCTCCTAATTATTTTATATCACTCGACAACGCGCGGATCCAACACTCCACTTACATTCGCGAACCAGGTTAAATAAAGCTGGACGCTGCGAGAATCCCTCAGTTAAATAGTGTGCAATCTTCGGGAAATTTGAACCGGAAGTACGTTATCTAGCCGAAACAGGACAACGACCTTTCCAAACGACAGGTTCTCCCAAAAACCAATTCGTTGTTAATCCGGACTGGCATCTCTTTTTCGTTCAAGCCGTTTAAATTAAGCTATCTCAGATTCTGCCGACTACTAAGAATTCCCCTACTAAGAGAGATCTTGCCCGACGGAGAGAATACCGTGGAAAGACGGAATAAAGATTAATCGAGTATCCTCTGGTTAAGTGTTCACGCAGCAGGGACTTTCATAGAAGCTATGCGAACCGCAGCAGAGAGCCGCATAAGCTTTGTACGTTCGCTCGAAAAGGTGCGTGTCTGAGATATTTGCATACTTGCGTCTTGTGCCATTCTTATCTAGATACTCGATTTGAAGTTGGTGTAATAATTATCACCACAATAGTGAACCAGAATACAACGAAGATTTTGGTGAACAATACGGATAACAATCATACTATAATAATAATTCCTAACATTGAAATAACTCTAATCATGCATTTGTACAATATCTATATAAGTCAAAATGTGACCATGTTACAATCTTGATGCTTCACGATTGTGGATACAATTCTGTATGGTAACTTCTAGAAAAGGTGAGACATCCGAGACAAGTCTCTCAAATTTATAAAATGTATGAGCTCAGGACAGGACAGGACAGACAGTCAGTCAGGACAGACAGTCAGTCAGGACAGACAGTCAGTCAGGACAGACAGTCAGTCAGGACAGACAGTCAGTCAGGACAGACAGTCAGTCAGGACAGACAGTCAGTCAGGACAGACAGTCAGTCAGGACAGACAGTCAGTCAGGACAGACAGTCAGTCAGGACAAACAGTCAGTCAGGACAGACAGTCAGTCAGGACAGACAGTCAGTCAGGACAGACAGACAGACAGGACAGACAGACAGTCAGGACAGACAGTCAGGACAGACAGTCAGTCAGGACAGACAGTCAGTCAGGACAGACAGTCAGTCAGGACAGACAGTCAGTCAGGACAGACAGTCAGTCAGGACAGACGGTCAGTCAGGACAGACAGTCAGTCAGGACAGACAGTCAGTCAGGACAGACAGTCAGTCAGGACAGACAGTCAGTCAGGACAGACAGTCAGTCAGGACAGACAGTCAGTCAGGACAGACAGTCAGTCAGGACAGACAGTCAGTCAGGACAGACAGTCAGTCAGGACAGACAGTCAGTCAGGACAGACAGTCAGTCAGGACAGACAGTCAGTCAGGACAGACAGTCAGTCAGGACAGACAGTCAGTCAGGACAGACAGTCAGTCAGGACAGACAGTCAGTCAGGTCAGACAGACAGGACAGACAGACAGGACAGACAGACAGGACAGACAGACAGGACAGACAGACAGGACAGACAGACAGGACAGACAGACAGGACAGACAGATAGGACAGACAGATAGGACAGATAGACAGGACAGACAGATGGGACAGACAGATAGGACAGTAGATAGGACAGACAGATAGGACAGACAGATAGGACAGACAGATAGGACAGATAGATAGGACAGACAGATAGGACAGACAGAAAGGACAGACAGATAGGACAGACAGATAGGACAGACAGACAGGACAAACAGATAGGACAGACAGATTGGACAGACAGATAGGACAGACAGATAGGACAGATAGATAGGACAGACAGATAGGACAGACAGATAGGACAGACAGATAGGACAGACAGATAGGACAGACAGGTAGGACAGACAGATAAGACAGAGAAATAGGACAGACAAATAGACAGAGCTGTATTTTCATATGTTTAGATGAGTTTTTGTTCACCTGCACTTTGCAATTGTTTGCATTCTACCACCCAATGGAAGCGCGGTTCTTTTCTGGATTCAAGCTACGGCATACAAAGTGACGGAACCCTGTAGGCCTATGTTGCTATGTAATTTACACATAGGATTTAATTTACTCTACCATGAAATTTTAATCTTGATGCTTCACGATTGTGGATACAATTCTGTATGGTAACTTCTATAAAAGGTGAGACATCCGAGACAAGTCTCTCAAATTTATAAAATGTATGAGCTCAGGACAGGACAGGACAGACAGACAGTCAGGACAGACAGTCAGGACAGACAGACAGTCAGGACAGACAGTCAGTCAGGACAGACAGTCAGTCAGGACAGACAGTCAGTCAGGACAGACAGTCAGTCAGGACAGACAGTCAGTCAGGACAGACAGTCAGTCAGGACAGACAGTCAGTCAAGACAGACAGTCAGTCAGGACAGACAGTCAGTCAGGACAGACAGTCAGTCAGGACAGACAGTCAGTCAAGACAGACAGTCAGTCAGGACAGACAGTCAGTCAGGACAGACAGTCAGTCAGGACAGACAGTCAGTCAGGACAGACTGTCAGTCAGGACAGACAGTCAGTCAGGACAGACAGTCAGTCAGGACAGACAGTCAGTCAGGTCAGACAGTCAGTCAAGACCAACAGTCAGTCAGGTCAGACAGTCAGTCAGGACAGACAGTCATACAGGACAGACAGTCAGTCAGGACAGACAGTCAGTCAGGACAGACAGTCAGTCAGGACAAACGGTCAGGACAGACAGACAGGACAGACAGACAAGACAGACAGATAAGACAGAGAGATAGGACAGACAGATAAGACAGACAGATAGGACAGACAGATAGGACAGACAGATAGGACAGACAGATAGGACAGATAGATAGGACAGACAGATAGGACAGACAGATAGGACAGACAGATGAGACAGACAGATAGGACAGACAGATAGCACAGACAGGTAGGACAGACAGATAGGACAGACAGATAGGACAGATAGATAGGACAGACAGATAGGACAGACAGATTGGACAGATAAATAGGACAGACAGATAGGACAGACAGATAGGACAGACAGATAGGACAGACAGATAGGACAGACAGGTAGGACAGACAGATTGGACAGACAGATAGGACAGACAGATAGGACAGATAGATAGGACAGACAGATAGGACAGACAGATAGGACAGACAGATAGGACAGACAGATAGGACAGACAGATAGGACAGATAGATAGGACAGACAGATAGGACAGACAGATAGGACAGACAGATAGGACAGACAGATAGGACAGACAGATAGGACAGACAGATAGGACAGACAGATAGGACAGACAGATAGGACAGACAGATAGGACAGACAGATAGGACAGACAGATAGGACAGGCAGATAGGACAGACAAATAGGACAGACAGATTGGACAGACAAATAGGACAGACAGATAGGACAGACAGGTAGGACAGACAGATAGGACAGACGGATTTGACAGACAGATAGGACAGACAGATAGGACAGACAGATAGGACAGACAGATAGGACAGACAGATAGGACAGACAGATAGGACAGACAGATAGGACAGACAGGTAGGACAGACAGATAGGACAGACAGATTGGACAGACAGATAGGACAGACAGATAGGACAGATAGATAGCACAGACAGATAGGACAGACAGGTAGGACAGACAGATAGGACAGAGAAATAGGACAGACAGATAGGACAGAGAAATAGGACAGACAAACAGACAAATAGACAGAGCTGTATTTTCATATGTTTAGATGAGTTTTTGTTCACCTGCACTTTGCAATTGTTTGCTTTCTACCACCCAATGGAAGAGCGGTTCTTTTCTGGATTCAAGCTACGACATACAAAGTGACGGAGCCCTGTAGGCCAATGTGGCAATGTAATTTACACATAGGATTTATTTTACTCTACCATGAAATTTTAATCTTGATGCTTCACGATTGTGGATACAATTCTGTATGGTAACTTCTAGAAAAGGTGAGACATCCGAGACAAGTCTCTCAAATTTATAAAATGTATGAGCTCGCAAAAAACTGAACTATCTTGATAAATGATTTTTATTTAAATAGTGATTTGATCATGCACTACTCTTTGGACAATCTATACATATCCGAATTGGTTAAAAAATGTGCACACGGATTCCATCTAGTATTCCTGTTTCAATGGCATGTATTTGCACGGACACATACACATAAATAAAATAAACCTATAGCCGTGTTATGCTGTATGTGAAATGTGATTTCTGACATTTACTCCACGCACTACATAGAAGGTAAGAAAGTGACAGACATGCAATGATCTAGAGAGCTTGTATATAAAAGTGGCGACAAGGTACACGCAAAAGTTGGAATGTGCGTAACAACATCAATATTGCGTTTTTTTAGAGCAATTTCTGTACTGTTTCGGAACCAGTACAACGAAAGTGTGTTGTTCATAACGCATTTGGTACTCTAGCGAATGTTAAATGTATTGGACGGCTCGAAATCAATTCACTTTTGAAGTATTAACCGGTGCAAGTATTGCCAAAATAATTCGTACTGGTATTGGTAATATTTTCCAGAATGCTGCTATCTAGGGTTTACAATCCCGGGAACGATTTCCCGAGATTCCCGGATCTCGGGTACAGAAATATTGATTCCCGGGATCCCGTTCCGTGAAAAATTTTGTAAGATTCACCACAGTTTCTTATGCAATATTGCAATAAAATAAATACGTCAAACTAGTGCGACCTGAAATAAATAATTTAATAAAACTAGAAAACTAGATTTGCGACGCAGTTTATTTAAAAATATCACAATGGCATAGCAAATATATTTTAATGAAAAAAAAAAATAGCGAATAGATTTGCTACCGCTCAAGTAAACAGTAAATATTTACTGTAGTGTAAAACATATTTTGCCCAAAAAATCCGTACCGAATATCGCAAATATTTTCCGCGTCCAATGTCTGCCTAACACTCAGTTATCTCTTCGACAAACTGAAAAAATTGGACACCAGTTTTCAATTAAGTGGAGCAAAAGCTGTAGTCGGTGATTTGAAAGTATTCTAGAAATCGAACATCAGCGGTGATTCAGCAGACCTGACCAAAGGTTTACAAAAGGAAATAACATTTTTGAGTTTAACGGAAAGTTGTCAGCGGATCTGAAGCGATTGTTTGACGACATGAAGACCCTTAATTCTCCTCTTCTGCAAATATATGCTACAAGATCGATCACGGATTTTTGATGTTAACTGGAATAGGTTTTGTATTTTATTTGTTTTTCTGTTTTCCATGCAAATTGAGAATGAAATTTTGAACATTTTTACCTTTCTCCTAGAAAGGTATAGCAATCACTGGAAAAACCAAAGGTATAAAAGTGGTCCCAATGGCCGAATGTCATATACCACTCGACCCTTTTCGACGAACTGAGAATTTACTGTATGTATGTGTGTGTGTGTGTGTGTGTGTATGTGTGTGTGTGTGTGTGTGTGTGTGTGTGTGCGCGCGTGTGTGTGTATGTGTGTGTGTATGTGTGTGTGTATGTGCAACTTTTTTTTCTCACTCACTTTTCTCAGAGATGGCTGGACCGATTTTCATAAAATTAATTGAAAACGAAAGGTCTAGTTGCGCCATAGGTTGCTATTGAGCAAGATCGCGCCAAATGACCTATGGTCGAATATCGACCATTTTTGATTTGAATGAAACTTTGCACACGTATTTGGCTTAGCAAACTGAGCATTTTTCACAGATGGAGAGATTTTTTACACCCATGAGTTACATTCTAAAAGGGCGTATGCCTTTTGGCATAGGTTTTATTCGAAGCATTGTAGCCCAGAAACCGTTGGTTGTATAGAAAAACTGTCTGAAAATGAGTTGCAGGGAATTAAAAATGCACCATAAAAAAAATATACACTGTACAAAAAAAAATTTTTGACCAAAAAAAAATTAAAAATAAACATTGAATTTCAATTTAAAAAAAAAGAGTTGAATTTTTTTCTTATTTTTTTTCAAAAGAAACTTGACGTTAAAACGCAACTTTTAAAAAAAGTCCAGGTTGGAGAAATGAAAAATAATTTTTTTATGGTAGATTAATTTTTTTATAAAAATTCTAATTTAGACACTTTTCAAAATATTTGTATTCTGATGATTTTAAAAGATGCAGAGAGTCATTTTGAGTCAAAAAGCTCTTGAAAGTAAACATTCCAAAGGCATCGGTTTTCGAGTTATTTTAAATTTAAGCTCGAAAAATTATTAATATTTCGGAAAATTTTAATTTAAGGAGTAAATGTAGAAATGAAGATAGAAAATTAAACTAACTGAAAATATGATTGTAGAAACTACGAAAAATATAGTTCAGCAGGTGGGACTCGAACCCACAACTTCCAATCTCCGGTCAGATGTGTTCCCGTTACACCACCGCAGAACGTTAAAGACGTAGTTCTAGAATCGAGTTTTGTATCGCTTATCCAATTCTCGCACTTCGTACATTTACTCAGTAGAGACTATTATTTATAGCTGGCTATTGTTTCAACACCCTCAGTGGAAGTTGGAATGACTTCTCAGTGTGAGAGATAGAAACGTGCCAGTAAGTTGCCATCTCTACCAGCAGCAACATCGACTTGCGTCACAAACATTTTTACTTTTCTTTTTCCGACTCTAAGCAAAGTCATGCTATTTTTTAATTTTAATTTAAGGAGTAAATGTAGAAATGAAGATAGAAAATTAAACTAACTGAAAATATGATTGTAGAAACTACGAAAAATATAGTTCAGCAGGTGGGACTCGAACCCACAACTTCCAATCTCCGGTCAGATGTGTTCCCGTTACACCACCGCAGAACGTTAAAGACGTAGTTCTAGAATCGAGTTTTGTATCGCTTATCCAATTCTCGCACTTCGTACATTTACTCAGTAGAGACTATTATTTATAGCTGGCTATTGTTTCAACACCCTCAGTGGAAGTTGGAATGACTTCTCAGTGTGAGAGATAGAAACGTGCCAGTAAGTTGCCATCTCTACCAGCAGCAACATCGACTTGCGTCACAAACATTTTTACTTTTCGGAAAATACACGTTTTTCTTAACTTGTCCGTGGTTCTCCAGCAAAAACCATACATTCTTTGGAATGCTTGATCAAAAATATACAATTCATTCTTTGACAACAAAACTATTGGATAAATAACTCAAGCGCTAAACCTTAGCATATCTACACGTTCCCCCTTGCCGAATGTTTTATAAAAAAATATGTTTGTCGTGCAACACTCACCATCTACTTGTTTACTAATAATAACTGTTTGTAAAGTACGCAACCAATAACTACTTAGTTACCTATAATATCTGTTTTCGTATATAAATACGATTGCACTACTCCAGATGTGTTAGTAACAGTTTGCATTTTGTGAAGATGAATAAAGTGAAAATGGAATACACCAAGCCCAAATGCTGTAAATCCTTTCCTGATCATCAGTGCTCATCAAGCTCACGCAAATTAAACGAAAACGTTATTGCAAAATTAAAAATATTGAACAGTCAAGCTCATTTTAATACGTCTTTATCAATTTGTGATTCGTGTAGTTATTGGAATGATAGTCAAGCCACCATTCATCCCTTTGTTCGTTACTATTCAGAATCTGAAACACTTAAGAATATCAGCTTCATCATAAAATCGGAAGTACTCCATCATGATACTGTTGCGGTTCGGGTGTGCATTGCCAAATTAATTAGTTTTTTGAAAACAACAATAGAGTTGATTAATGTCTGATAGAGCTGCCTCACAATATAAAAATAGAAAAAACTTTGCAAGTCTTTGCAAGTTCAAAACAAAATATAACGTCGATGCAGAGTGGCATTTTTTGCGACTTCTCATGGTAAAGGCCCATGCGATGCAATTGGTGACATATTAAAACGAATGGCAGGAAATGCAAGTTTAGCTAAAGAACATGAACATCCCATTACAAGCGCAAAAGAATTGTATGATTGGTTCAATCAGAAAAGTAATAAAAATTCATCAAAAATGTCTTTTAGTTGGGTATCATATGTAGAATATGAACAAGGAGTAACAGAATGGAGCAATATTTTCAAAAAATCTATAATAATAGCTGCCGCACAAAAGTATTACCCTTTTGTTCCGATTTCAGAAAATAAGATACAAACGAAGCTGTTTTCAAAAGATGACGAATCATTTACTTATGATGTACATAAAATATAAGGTGAAACTAGTTCTGTAAAGTATCTATGTCATAAAAAAATATGTTCCTAAGATAATAAAACTCGAAATAAATATTTGATTCTTATATATATTTATATCACTTAGAACATTTAACTCTTTTATTGAGAACCGTTCGCCCAATCGTTTTGTTGTCAAAGAATGAATTGTATATTTTTGATTAAGCATTCCAATGAACGTATGGTTTTTGCTGGAGAACCATGGACAAAATAAGAAAAACGTGTATTATCCTAAATAATTATAATTTTTCGAGCTTTAATAAGAAATAACTCGAAAACCAATGCATTTAGAATGTTAACTACCAAGAGCTTTTTGATTCAAAATGACTCTTTGCATCTTTTAAAATCATCAGAATACAAATATTTTGAAAAGTGTTTAAATTAGAATTTCTATAAAAAATTTAATCTACCATAAAAAAATTATTTTTCATTTCTCCAACCTGGATTTTTTTTTTAAAGTTGCGTATTAACGTCAAGTTTCTTTAAAAAAATTAAAAAAAAATCAACTTTTTGCCTTTCTCCTGGAAAGGTATAGCAATCACTTGCAAAACCGAAAGTCTAAAAGTGCTCCAAAGGGCCGAATGGCATATATCACTCGACTCAGCTCGACGAGCTGAGCATTTTCTGTATGTGTGTGTGTATGTGTGTGTGTGTATGTGCAGATTTTTATTCTCACTCACTTTTCTCAGAGATGGCTGGACCGATTTTCATGAAATTAATTGCAAATGAAAGGTCTTGTTGCCCCATAAGACCATTTGGAATTTTATTGTAATCGGCTTTTTAGTTTAAAGGTTATGTTTAAAAATGTGAAAATCATGAAACATCAATATCTCAGAAACTACACTACCGACTTGAACAAAATTGGTCTTAAAAAACGGGATACCTAGAAAACCCTTAAGTTTTGAATTTCATAAAGATTTAACATGTGGTTCAAAAGTTATGAAAAGAAACGTGTTCTGAAGACTGTTTAATCTCACTCATGTTTCTCAGAGATGGCTGTACCGATTTTCATAAAACCAGTGTCGAATGGAAGGTCTAATTGCCTTATAAGACCCTATTGATTTGTTTTGGAATCGAATAATTACTTTGCCTGTTATGTTTAAAAATGTGGAATCCAGCTATGCAAAAGAACATATTCCGAAGACTACTTGGACTCACTCACTTTTCTCAGAGATGGCCGACCCGATTTCCACAAAATTAGTGTCAAATGAATGGTCTAGCTGCCTCAGAAGACCCTTTTGAATTTTACTGTAATCGAACTGTAACTTCATTTGTAATGTGCCGACTTGTGAAAATCACGAAACTTCATTATCTCAGAAACTACACAACCGATTTGATTATTATTATCAGATAAGCGGGCTAGTTAAGGGTTAACTGATGAATTATGATTGAACACGTGGGTTTAAAGTTTGGCTGCCCTACACGTTCCCATTTCATTTGATTATAATCGAACTTAAGCAACCGTTATGTATTGAATTGTTAATAAAACAACGAAAGTCTATCATATCAAAGATAACATGACTTATTTGAACATAACTAGTGTCATACGAACAAGTCATCTCTCAAACTTACAAATAACAAACTTCATAACAATTTGATATGTGGCTCAAAAGTTTGGAAAGAAGAGTAATTCAAAGACTATTTAAAACTATACCTGCTTTGATCGATATATGTGGCCTCAACATAACTTAAATGTGGTGTCGTACTATTTGAACGTTCCAAGTTCATTGATTCCTTGCGGTTTGTTTGAAGTCTGCAAACGCACGACGAATCGGTCATAGGATATGATCAAAGTCAAATAACAAATCGTTTGAAATGATTGGTTTTATCGAAATGACAAACTCTTCGTCTTTTGGCTTCTGTACATCGCCTTAATTCTGAATATATTCATATTGGGTGGTATTCTGTCATTATCAGCAGACTTTCTGGCATCAACCTGACACCGGAAATACCCATATTGGGAGGTATTTTTGGTTGTTTTTCAGAAACTAAAAGTGGTCGTCTTCAAATTCAAAATAGTGTCCAGGGTCAATGTTTGGTTTCTATGCATCATCACGTTTACGGAAATATCCATATTGAGTATTATTCGGTCATTTCCGACTGTTGCCTATAAGTTGCCATTTAGCAATTCAAAATGGTGCCTGAGGTCAATTGTTAGCTCCTTGCATCATTCTGGTTCCAGAGATACTCATATTGGATAGTATTTGTTTATTTTAGGCTGTTTTTCACAAACCGGTAGTCGCCATCTTGGATTTCAAAATGGTATCTAGGATACTGGTTAAAGAAAAACTCGTATTGGGTGATATTTGGTCACTTTGGACTGTTTTTCAGAAGCCGAAAGTCGTCATTTTGGACTTTAAAATTGCCTGTGAAATCAATTTCTGTCATCTGGGCGTAATTCTGGTTCCGAAAACATTCATATTGAATGGTATTTTGTCATTTCCGGCTGTTTGCCAGACACCGGAAGTCACCATCTTAAAATTCAAGATTGTGTCTGTGATCAATTTTTAGCTTCTGTGCATCTTTCTGGTTCCAGAAATACTAATATTTAATGGGAATCGTCCATTTCAGGCTGTTTTCCAGAAACCGGAAGTTGCCATCTTACAATTCAAAATGTTGTCTTAAGTTGATTTGTGGCTCCAGTGCATCATTACGGTTCCGGAAATACCCATATTGGGTGGTATTTGGTCATTTGCCGCTGTTTTCCGACACCGGAGGTCGCCATTTTGGATTTCATAATGGCATTTGGAGACAATTTCTGGATCGTGAACGGCATACTGGTTAAAGAAAAACTCATATTGGGCGGTAATTGGTCATTTTCTAATGTTTTCAGAAATCGAAAGTCGCCATCTTAGAATTTAAAATGCTAACTGTGGTCGAATTTTGCTCCTGTGTATTATTCTAGTTCCGGCTATTATTATATTGGGTGGAAATCGGCCATTTTCGGCTGTTTTCCAGAAACCGGAAGTTGCCATCTTACAATCCAAAATGTTGTCTGAGGCCGATTAAGGAACATATTTGTTACCACATTCACCTGCCAATCTTTTAGTTGATTAGTTCGCGAGATGTGCAGAAATTTGTGCAGAAACATGTACTTCCAGAAGAGGGAGGGGCGTCAAACCATTATGGACATATTTGTTACCTCTAAAAACATTCACATACCAAATTTGGTTGTATTTTCTTGATTGGTTCGTGAGCTGTGCGAAATTTGTGTTTTATTTTCATGGGATCCCTCCCTTATAGAAGAGGGAGTCGGGTTTCAAACCATTATGTACATATTTGTGACCACTAAAATCATTTACCTGCCAAATTTGGTCCATTTGGTTGATTAGTTCTCGAGATGTGCACAAATTTGTATTTCATCCAACTATTATGGACATATTAGTTACCCCTTAAAACATTCACATGCCAAATTCGGTTTCATTTGCTTGGTTTGTTCTTGTATTGTGCAGAAATTTATGTTTCATTTGTATGGGCCCTCTCCCTTCCAGAAGAGGGAGAGGTCTCAAACTATCATAGGAACCTTTATCGGCACCAAAAACCCCTACTTACAAATTTTCACGTCGATCGGTTCGGTAGTTTTCGGGCCTATATGGATCAGACAGACAGACAGACTTGACTGCATTTTTATATGTAAAGATTACAACATCAATATTTTAGAACCTAAAGAGTGAATATACATTTATTGGATTGAAGCGTTCATGTAAAGCTATTTTTACAACTAAAAAATTGAATGAGAAAGGCTGGGTCTGACCGCTAGGTGGATTAATTTAGGTTTTTTTTTTTAAATTGAAATTCAATGTTTATTTTAAATTTTTCTTGGTCAAAAAAAAAATTTTTGTGCAGTGTATATTTTTTTATGGTGAATTTTTAATTCCCTACAACTCATTCTCAGACAGTTTTTCTATACAACCAACGGTTTCTGGGCTACAATGCTTCGAATAAAACCTATGCCAAAAGGCATACGCCCTTTTAGAATGTAACTCATGGGTGTAAAAAATCGCTCCACCTGTGAAAAATGCTCAGTTTGCTGAGACAAACGTGTGCAAAGTTTCATTCAAATCAAAAATGGTCGATTAAATTTTCACGTATTTCCAGGCGATTTGAAATGATTCTGCTCTATTGGATTTCATTGTAATCGGATTTTTAGTTTGGATGTTATGTATCAAAATGTGAAAATCGCGAAACATCAATATCTCAGAAACCACGTAACCGATTTCAATAAAACTGGTTTCAAATGTTTGGGCTGTCTCCAACACACTTAACTTTTAAATTTCGTTATGATTGAACATATGGTTCAAAAGTTATGTAATGAAAAGTTGTCCTGAGGATGTTTAAACTCACTCATTTTTCTCAGAGATGGCTAAACCGATTTCCACAAAATTAGTATCAAATGAAAGGTCTAGTTGCTCCATAGGTTGCTATTGAATTTCATTGTAATCGGACTGTAACTTTGTCCGTTGTTCATAAGAATGTGAAATCACATAATGAAAGTAAACATATTGGCTTTCTCCTTACGATCACTGGCTAATTAAAAGGTAGAAAAGTGATCCAAATGGCCGAATGTCATATACTAATCGACTCAGTTCGACGAATCGAGCATTTTGTGCGTGTAAGTGCACCTTATTTTTCGCACTCACTTTGCTCTGAGATGATCTGACCGATTCTTTCTATCTTGGTGTCAAATGATGGGTCTATTTGCCACTTAGGTTGCTATTGAATTTCATTGTAATCAAACTTTTAGTTTTGGCGTTGCGTCAGAATATTAGAATCGCTCTTATATCTCAGAAGCATACATAGTTGAATTCAAATTAATGGACTTTTAAACCCTTAAACAATGAATTTCATAATGTTTAAACATGTGGTTTAAAAGTTATAGAAAGAAACGTAACCCGCAGACTGTTTAAAACTATAGCTACGATCAAAATATGTGGCCTCCACATCATTTAAATTTGATTTTGTATTGTATTGTATTTGATATTGGATTGAAGTGGAAATTAAAAGTCATTTCTATCATTTCACTTTTTGCCTTTCTCCTAGAAAGGTATAACAATCACTGCAAAAACTGAAGGTATAAAGGTGCTCAAAAGGGTCGAATATCGTATATCACTCGACTCAGTTCGACGAGCTGAGCAGTTGCCCTATGAGACCCTATTGAATTTTATTGTAATCTGATTTCTAGTTTAGAGGTTATGAATCAAAATGTAAAAATCACGAAACATCAATATCTCAGAAACTACACATCCGATTTGAACAAAATTGGTTGCAAATGAACGGGCTACATTAAAACCCTTAACTTTTGAATTTTATGAAGATTGAACATGTGGTTCAGAAGTTATGGAAAGAAACGTGTTCTGGAGACTATTTAATCTCACTCATATTTCTCTGAGATGGCTGGATCGATTTTCATAGAATCAGTGTCATATGGAATGTCTTGTTGCCCCATAAGACCCTATTGATTTTTTTTGCAAACAGATTATTACTTTGCCTGTTATGTTTAAAAATGTGAAATACAGCTATGAAAAGAAACATATTCCGAAGACTACTTGGACTCACTCACTTTTCTCAGAGATGATTGAACCGATTTCCACAAAATTAGTATCAAATGAGATGTCTAGCTGCCTCATAACACCCTATTGAATTTTGATGTAATCGGACTGTAACTTCGTCTTAATGTATCGAAATGTGAAAATCACGAAACTTCATTATCTTAGAAACTACACAACCGATTTGAACAATATTGATATCAGATGGATGGGCTGGTTAAGAGTTAATTGATGAATTATGATTGAACACGTGCTTTCAAAGTTTGGCTGCCCTATACGTTTTCTTTTCATTTGATTGTAATCAAACTTAAGCAACCGTTATGGTTTAATTTGTGAAACAACGAAAGTCTATTATCTCAAGTATTACACGATTTATTTGAACATAACTAGTGTCATACAAACGAGTCATCTCTCAAACTTACAAATAACAAACTTCATAACAATTTGATATGCTGTGCTATATGGCCTCAACATGATTTAAATGTGGTATCGTACTATTTGAACGTTCCCAGTATCGCTCGTGATTAAATTGTTCGAAATTAAGAGTCATTTCTTTTATTTCGCTATTTCTTAAGCACTAACATTACGTCGAATTTAATATTTGATACTTTAATTACAACATCAATATTTTAGAATCCAAAGATATACCTTTATTGGATTTAAGCATTCATGTAAATCTATTTTTACAAATAATAAGTTTGAATGAGAAAGGCTGAGTCTGACCGCCAGGTGGATTAATTTAGGTTTTTTGTTATCTTTGACTGATGAACTTCATTTAAAATAACATTTTGCTATAAAATTTGTCTGTTCCCGGTTCCCGGGAATTCCTGGAAAATGCGATTTTCCATTCCCGTTTCCCGGGAAATCGATTCCCGGGAATATTGCAAACCCTACTGCTATCGTTGAAGCAGTGCAAGCAGTAATCAATGCTGATGATTTTGGTACTGACTAGGTTAACATATATATTAAGATTCTCTATCATGAATTCGGTCATTCAAAAACATCATCGAATCAATAACAAATTAAAAGACATTCGGTTCCACGTTACTGCCACCAGCGTCAGTAAATTCTGTTGCAACGAGGCTCGCTGTTGGCCGTTTCGGTTGCTGACGGCGATAAGGGATGCATGAGCTTTAGATACGCACCTACTTGCTACAGCACTGCCACCCTCCAACAGTGCAATAAAATAACCAATGAAAACGGACGTTTTTTGGATCTCTGTTTCGCTACTGTACGCTGCCAAGCCCCAGAAGTGACGCTGGCTCCTTGTCCACTCGTTAAACACGTTCCTCATCACCCGGCCCTGCTAATGGCAGTCCATCAGAGAGTCTCTCACAACACGATTTCGGCACCGACAACCGTTTATTACGATTTTGTCCGCGCAGATTTTGATAGTATTAACGCATTACTAGCTGGAATCGATTGGGATGCTGTCTTGGACACGAACGACGTAGATACTGCCGCCTCAACTCTCTCCCACATTTTAAATTACGCCATAGATCGACACGTCCCAAAAAGGATCATCTCCGTCCAACAGAAAATGCCCTGGTTGAACCCCACATTATGACGCCTTAAATCGGAGAGAAAAGCAGCCCTGAGAAGGTTCTCTAGATACAGAACACTACCTCTACGGAACCACTACTTATCGATTAATACCCGCTACAAACAATTAAGTCGCTACTGTTTTCGAAGCTTCCTTCGTAATGTCGAGCGTAGGCTCAAACGCAACCCCAAATCGTTTTGAAAATATGTTAGCGAACAGCGCAAAGATGATGGCCCTTCTTCGAGTATGCACTTAGACGGTGTCACTGCGAACTCTGTCGAGCAAATCTGCCATTTGTTTTCGCGAAAATTTTCTAGAGTGTTTGTGAACGAACGGTTAACGACGAAGGAAATTAGGACCTGTACAGAACGTGTCCCCTTTCTTGGCCGTGCACTGACTAACCTCTCCATTGACGATAGCGCGGTAACATTGGCCGCCTCGAAACTCAAGTCTTCCATGTCCGCTGGACCAGACGGCATTCCATCCGTTTTCCTTAAAAAATGCATTGGTAGTCTGGCTTCCCCGATGAGTCGTCTATTCGCTCAATCAATTCGCACTGGCGTCTTTCCCTCGGTCTGGAAATCGGCGTACATGTTTCCAGTGCACAAGAAAGGCCATAAAAGTAACATCGACAACTACCGTGGAATCTCCGCACTTTGCTCCATATCGACACTCTTCGAGCTCGTTGTGTTTGAACCTACTTTCTCGTTCTTCAAGCAGTACATCGTTGACGAACAACACGGGTTCATGCCTAAGCGATCAACGGCCACAAATCTCCTGACGCTCACAGCCTACGTAATTAACAGCTTTGACGACCAGTCTCAGACGGACGTCATCTACACGGACCTATCCGCCGCTTTCGATAAACTGAACCACCGAATCGCCGTGGCTAAACTCGCAAAGCTTGGCATCGGAGGCCCACTGCTTCACTGGTTTCAGTCGTATTTGTCTGACCGGCGTTCAGTTGTGAACATCAATGGAGTTTTTTCGACATCTTTTTCCGCTCACTCAGGAATTCCGCAAGGCAGTCATCTCGGGCCTTTGATATTCCTGATTTACTTAAACGACGTCAATTTTCGACTTCAAGGCCCTCGGCTGTCATTCGCCTAAACGACCGTAAACTGTTTGCCAAGGTAAAAACTCCGTCAGATGCCGCAGCGCTCCAGTACCAGTTAAGGGTTTTTGCAGAATGGTGCGCGGACAACCGCATGCAATTGAACGCTGACAAATGCGAGATAATAACATTCTCCAGAAAGCGTAGTCCACTGAATTTCAACTACAATTTGTCAAATACACCTCTGCGATGCACAAACTGTGTGGAGGATTTGGGAGTATTGCTTGACTCAAAGCTAAGCTTCAAACAACATATGACATTCATAATTGACAAGGCTAGCAGAAACTTGGGATTTATTATGCGTATCGCCGAAAACTTCAACGACATCTATTGCCTGAAGGCACTGTATTGCGCTCTGGTGCGCCCTAACTTGGAATACTGCGCTTCAGTGTGGAATCCCTACTACCTGAATGGAGTAAACAGAATCGAGTCAGTGCAACGAAGATTTGTTCGCTTTACGCTCAGAAGACTTCCGTGGAACGACCCTTTTCGACTACCTAGCTACGAACAGCGATGCAGACTCATCGACTTGGAGACCCTGCAAATCCGTCGGGACATATCCAGGGCAATATTCGTCGCGGAAGTGCTTACCTCACGAATAGATTGTCCGGCAATTCTCGAGCAACTCAATATTTACGTTAGACCACGCATGTTGCGAAATAGCCTCTTCCTTCACGTTCAGAATAGGCGAACGAACTACAGTAGCTTCAGCACGATAACCGGTCTCCAGCGCCATTTCAATCGTTTCGCTACCAGCTTCGATTTCGACACCAGCCGCGAGATGCTGAAGACCCGCTTTCTGACTTTAGCACGTAATTTTTAGCATAGTATAATCATTTGGGCCACAAGGCCTGTTGATGTAATTTTTACAAATAAACAAATAAACAAATAAACAAATACTCACGATAGAAACCAGCGGTTTTTTGAGCGCCTCAAAACTAATCGTTTGCCCAAAAACGAAGTCTACCGATTTTGTGTGTATTATACATATTCTGATTTCAATCTCTGTTAATGTATTCATTACGCAATTGTTGCGTTATTGTTTAGACACGTTTGTTGTGTAAAAGCCAGAGTATTTAATGTGCGTTTTGAGAGGACACATCGGATGATGTAAGCTTGAACTTTTGCGTGTACTCACTGTTTTGGTAACTGTCACATCAAAACGAGCGCGCTGTATGATTATAACAACAACAGTTATCATAACGTTCTATGTCTTCTCTCTTATATCTAGACTCCCCACAATGATCAAAATTTCTCTCTTTTTCCCTTCTCTCTCGTTTTCTATTTTAAAAATCCATATTTCTTTAATTTTATTGAACCCTTTATTAAATTATCACGTCTAAATCAAATCTTGAGCGAGGTGTGCTTTAGACTTCCACGTCCATTGATACGAAGATTTATTTTCTTATGCGAAAACATGTGCCAGCAAAAACGAAAATCATGGGTGCTGCATGACACAATCCGCACTGTCCGCGACGCCGTGAGTGATTCGGGAAGCCGAGCCAAATAAGTTGGCGCGCTTCGATAAGAACAATTAGGTATTATTTGCGCTTCCCGCCTAAGCTGGTTTGCGTCCAGCTATAAAAATTTGCTTAGGATCTTAATAATTGTTAGTCGACTTGCGTCCAGCAACAGCGTTGACACGCTGCTCGTTGTATATAGCATTAGAACAAATTGTAAAGTATAGTGAATATGTGCGTTGCCTTCGTCGTGGGAAAGAAAACTTCTCCCTGGGCCCTAATTGTTCACCGTGATGCCAAAGGGCGAAACTAATTCACAACGCAGGGCCGTGCGCGATCATATTTGATGCCGTAAACAGGATCGCGCCAATTTGGTATCACGTTTGGCTTTCAGAAACCACCGGCGACGTTTTCGATTCCGCCGCGCAAGTGCTGCACGAGAGCCAATTTTATTACGGGAAGTGTTAAAATTTGTTACGTTTTCAATTTATCCTTCACGCGATGAATGACGGTCGACAGTTGACAGTCGGCTGTAAAACAAAGCCGTCTGTGACTCACCGCAATAATAACAGGCACAAATTAAATGTGAGGTGAGTGGACACAACAGCTAGCTGTGCGTACAAAAGTGAGTGCTTAGTTGAGTATTTATTTTTATATGCAACAATGCAGTACGTTTACGCTGTTACAATTTTTAGTTCACGTCAGTTACCTGACTGATTTTGATATAGTCTACCCTCTGCCCGGACCGCACGTCTATGACTTTTATTCGGAGTCGAACCTTCGCCTGGCCCTCTGCGTGATTATGTGTCTTTGGAGCCGTGCCTACACTTGGATTCATGTGTCTCCGCCACGGAATAGTTAGCATCCGTGCCTGCTCGTGATGGAGCGTGTCTGTACAAAGTGATGTTTATGGAATGGTGCCTCCACTGACGTACCTCTGCGTCCACGCTGTTTTCGGGCCGTGCCTCCATCTTTCGGAGCGATATCTCCAAGAGCCCTGCCTCCTAGTGTTGATATTCGGAGACATGCTTCCATCTGTCGGAGTCCTGCTTCGTGGAAATAGTCGGAACCATACCTCCACCATTCGGAGCGATAACTGGCTCAGAGCCTTGTCTCATCGTGAACATTTGGAGCCATGCCTCTGCCCATACGCTAAGTAGTGTGGCAGTCGACATGCCACAAGCAAAAAGTGGTCTGGACGAGGGAAAGTTTTTTCTAGTTCTAGTCACACTTCTATTCCCGTTCATCTTCGCATTCCCGCGAAACTACATACATTGCCCGCTTTACTAAACTTAAAAAATGTAAGTCAATATGACAAAAAAATGAAATTAGTTCGTAAAGTAAAATTAGCACAACGGAGCTGTCTCATCGCTTGCGCCGCTGTAGATATAATAAGTCATTATACATAGTGTGCGTAAAGAGACCACTCTCTCAGTTGACAGAAATAAACTTCCACAGGGCAGTGTGTGCAGTTTCATCGCGGCGTGCTGAGATGCGGGAACACAATAGTAGAGGGTGATTCGACATTGGTCTTAGGAAGAGTTACCCTTACCCAGTAATTTAATTGGCCAAAACATCTTGCCGGAGACAACGGAGATTGCGGGTTCGTGTCCCGTCTGGACGAGGAAAGTTTTTTCTAATTCTAGTCACACCTTCTATTCCCGTTCATCTTCGCATTCCCGCGAAACTACATACATTGCCCGCTTTACTAAACTTAAAAAATGTGAGTCAATATGACAAAAAAATGAAATTAGTTCGTAAAGTAAAATTAGCACGACGGAGCTCTTCCGTGATACGCCTTCCATGGGAGTTGGCCACCAACTGACGTGTCTCATCGCTTGCGCCGCTGTAGATATAATAAGTCATTATACATAGTGTGCGTAAAGAGACCACTCTCTCAGTTGACAGAAATAAACTTCCACAGGGCAGTGTGTGCAGTTTCATCGCGGCGTGCTGAGATGCGGGAACACAATAGTAAAGGGTGATTCGACATTGGTCTTAGGAAGAGTTACCCTTACCAAGTAGTTTAATTGGCCCAAATACCTTGCCGGAGACAACGGAGATTGCGGGTTCGTGTCCCGTCTGGACGAGGGAAAGTTTTTTCTAATTATAGTCACACCTTCTATTCCCGTTCATCTTCGCATTCCCGCGAAACTACATACATTGCCCGCTTTACTAAACTTAAAAAAGTGTAAGTCAATATGATAAAAAAATTAAATTAATTCGTAAAGCAAAAAGTGGTTACCTGGTATCCAGCGGCAAAGCATCAGAGGCGACACGGTTCTGCGGCGACCGAAGCTGTTGCCCCACCACCACCTCAAGTTGAGTATACATCAATACAGTTCAAAGATTAGATCGTTTTCGCGAAGCAAATTTCAGCTAAAATCCTGCAGACGATAGAAACTGTTCGGTAGAGTTATCGCTGCATCTTCATTCGGATGCTTCTACCCTTCACCACAATTTGGAAGACTGTTACTGCTACCTGCTTTGCGTCGCCTTAATTTGGTTTCATCGCTTGCTATCATTGGCTGCTTGCACCGCAGACTCAGTCCGCATTCATTGTCGTTACCTGATCTCCATCCGCCACAATCGCAGATAGGACACTTCATCATCGCGAGCCATAGTACATCATCACTACCCACCCTCGCTCGTAGACAGGAGTTGGAACCTGGTGGTTCCAAGGGGGCCGTTAATCCTTTTTTTAAGTATATACAGTCATGGAGAAAATAATAAATACACTTGCAGTGTTGGATAATTTTTCGTATTTGCGCACTGATTTTTATTGTTGTATGATGTTATGTTACGTCATTTTGATCCGCAGACACTCTTTTTAAAAGAGGCACGGAGAAATGACTGAAGAATTATTTTTGTCGGTGATTCTGAATATTTTTTGCGTGAGTTAGTGTTTTTAAAGTGGCGTCAAAAATAAATACACTATTGAAATATATATACAAAACAATCCAAATTAGCTTTATTTCTCTACATATCGTTAGCAAAGTGACCTTTAACGTTACAAAACTCACTTTCAAAATTTTATGACTTGTCCTTTGTTTTGTAAAGCCATATTCAATCTTCCGGGTATGTTTACCACCAGGTTTTCACGAGTAGAAGCTGAACTAGCATTTCACGCTGCCTGTCCGACGTTCCATAAGTCTGTTTTATTCTTTGGATGATGCTTTGCAACCTAGACTTTCCCAATCTAGAATTTCTAAAGGATTTAAATTAAAAGTCTGCGCTGGTCAAACTAATAATTTTATAATTTCGTTTAAAAATCATCTTCATGTTTTCAATGCTGTATGTTTAAGATCGTTACTCTCCAACGAAGAAGCATGTTTTTTTTGCATACGGAAGCATTGCGCTACGTAAAATATCTACACAGTCGTTAGTATTGATAGTCTATGTTATAAAATCAATGGGTTCCATACCAGCATCAGAAAACAGTATTACACCGTTTTGTGGCCACTTCCAAATTTTACTACTTTCGTGGTTAATTGTGCGTTGAAGGCATTATTCACCGGTCTTCTCACCAGCTGCTGACCGTTTGAAACAAAAAGGCTAAATTTCGACTCATCCGACCAAAACACGATGTGCCCTTTAGTTGCACCCTAGTCTAAAAACTTTTAAGAAATTGCAGTGTCACTTTTTAAGTAGAACAAAGTTTCCTGTGTACCTAGGTGGTCGATTTTGCTTCCTTATGCCGAAGAAAACATGCCACTTTGCTGTATCTCTATGCAGTATAACGATCCTAAACATACAGCATTGAAAACACTAAGATGATTTTCAAACGAAAATATA
This sequence comes from Wyeomyia smithii, assembly GCF_029784165.1. NCBI lineage: Eukaryota > Metazoa > Arthropoda > Insecta > Diptera > Culicidae > Wyeomyia > Wyeomyia smithii. The sequence continues at coordinate 94,958,432 of NC_073694.1, forward strand.
AAATTATTAGTTTGACCAGCGCAGAGTCCTAATTTAAATCCTTTAGAAATTCTATGGAAGATTGGGAAAGTCTAGGTTGCAAAGCATCATCCAAAGAATAAAATAGACTTATGGTACGTCGGACAGGCAGTGTGAAATGCTAGTTCAGCTTCTACTCGTGAAAGCCTGGGGGTAAACATTCCACGAAGATTGAATATGGCTTTACAAAACAGAAAACAGGCCAGAAAATTTTGAAAGTGAGTTTTGTAACGTAAAAAATCACTTTGCTAACGATATGTAGAGAAATAAAGCTAATTTGGATTGTTTTGTATATATATTTCAATAGTGTATTTATTTTTGTCGCCACTTTAAAAACACTAACTCACGCAAAAAATATTCGGAATCACCGACAAAAAAATTTCTCCAGTTATTTCTCCGTTCTTCTTTCAAAAAGAGTGTCTGCAGATCTTAATGACATAACATAACATCATACGACAATTAAAAACACTGCGCAAATACGAAAAATTATCCATCACTGCTAGTGTATTTATTTTTTTCTTCATGACTGTAGATCAGCTCTATCCGAGCACCCCCCGTGTAGCAAAAATTCTCATGGTTTTAATTTGCTCTATTGGCCTATTGCATGTGTGAACTGGTAGTTGTGATAAGGCATATCAAAGTGCAAATTTCGTTTCTGATATACTCTCATCTTCCCGCTTACGATCAGTATCTAATGAATCTTTTGTTCGGTCGGTCACCCATTGTTTTTCTCCGCCATAACAAAAGTTTTTTATTCATTCCAATAAAATTGCTTTTCAGTTCCGTTTCCACTGGATTGCAGTGAAAGAAATTAAACCTCCAAAGAAACATCCCAAAGTATTCAATGCGCCGAGTCAAGGGTTCGAACATTGGTGCCGTGGCCAGGAATTTAGCCGCGGGTGTGTGGTTTCATCTTGGATATCTTACTTACGCGCGGGTTGTCGCCATCGTTAATTTGCTGTACTACCATGGTTCCTGCCAGAACGCACACGCGGTTTTTTGCTGGACTGTGATATTGGATGCGATTTTTGATCGCGACTTATACGGACGGTATAAATCAGTCTGTGGAATCAAAATGGTGTATCTACCGATTTTTCACCAAATCGTTGTTCGTTACTCAGAATTTCGTGAGACAGTGCAACCTAAATGCTGGCTCCGCAATATTTGATGTACACTTGTTTCCGGAGGCGCGTTCTTCCCTATAACCACTTCGACGTTCGGATTGTTTTACGATTGCTGATTGCTGCTTACCGATGATGTTCACAGCTTTATCGGAAGGATTGGAGGTTGTTTCGGTTGGCAGTTTTAATAAATACAAGGTCTATTCATTTAGGCTCTCAGGTGAGTCTGTCTCCAAATAACTACCAGTTGATTTTGTGGTGCTGTGCGTGTTTCGAATTTTTCCTACAGTTTTCGTCGACGGTTGCTGGCGGGATGACGATGAATCTTAACCCGAAGCTACAATAGGCGCGACAACATTGTCGATTTCTTTCTAAGAACGTAATGGTTCCTGAGGCAATACGACCCGACCAATCACGCTCTCCAGCACCAATCCAGGATCGATAAACTCGACGGAAAATGGGACGAATTCGAAGACGCCCAAACCCAAATATTGGAGATGAAGGAATATGTAGAAAAGGTGAATGAACACAAGCAGATTCGGGCCCAATTCAAGGAGTCGTACTTCAAGGTAAGGGCAGAGTTGAAAGCGAAATTTCCATCCGCCACTTCCATATCTTTCCCCACCTCCTCTGGGGCCTCTCAGAGGCATGTGGCAACATTCAACTGCCAAAAATAAATCTGCCAGAATTCAATGGGGAATTTGACAACGGTTGCCATTTTATAACACGTTTACATCACTGATCCATAGCAATCTGGATCTAAGTGCGATACAACGTTTTCATCATTTACGAGCGTTGCATTACTTATTTGAGGCATTAAAGGTCATTGATGCATTCCTAATGAGCGAAGCGGGCTATGGGGTTGCCTGGTCTGCGTTGACCAAACGTTATTCGAATGTGTACTTGCAGAAAAAGCGACACGTAAACGCTCTGCGTCACTACCCTAAATTAAAAAAAGATTACTTCCAGTGGAATTCATGACGTCATTGATTGCTTTGATCGACACCTGAAGATTTTGGATCTGTTGTGTAAACAACAACGGGCTAGGGAGCGATGCTAACGCAGCTATTAGTAACGAAGCTGGACGACGCCACGCAGAAGGAAAAGGAGGAGTATGCTGTGAAAAAGGAAGAGCCTGCCTATTTACACGTGGTGGAATTCTTGGAAGGGAAAACCCGGATTCTCGATGCGATTGCGGTCGACCAGTCCTCCGAAAGCCAGCGTCCTCCACCAACCTTTATGTCCCTTCTGTTAAAGAAGCTAGCACCAAAGCTGTCAATTCACGCAACGTCAGAAAATTATTCGGCAAAATGCGTCTCTTACAGCGGTCTTCATTAAGTAGTAAGTGTTTCCGACGTGATCAATATAATCCAGACTGCAATTCCAAGTACCTTTGCCGTACATGTAGCAAGAAGCACCACATTCTACTTCATCCGGGGCCATTAGCATCGAGTTCTGGTTCTGCGGCAGGTGCTTAAGGCTCTGATCAACCTCAATCAAGTAGTTCTGTTTTCTTTACGACTACGACAGCTACAGTGGAAATTCCTCGGCAGTCTCTTCAAAGTTCGGTGGCCACAATCTACCCGGCCAATATTTCAGCAGATTCGATGGAGGTGCACATATTCCTGTCGACGGTTCCGGTATCGGTGAAGAATTGCAATGAGCGGTTGCATGTAGAGAGAGTGCTCCTGGATTCTGGATCGCAAGCAAATCTTATCTCGAAGAGGCTGTGCCAGCTTCTGAAGCTACCCAGAAAGGGAGTTAATATCTCAATTTCCGATGTTGGTGTGCGAGTTCAGATAAATGATTCTGTGTCTGCCACGACTGGTTCTCGAATTTCGGATTATTCGGTACCGATAGACTTCCTGGTCATCAAGAAGGTTACGGAGGACCAACCGTCAACAACAATTCCAATCGGTAATTTAAATCTTCCTTTTGACATGACGTTGGTGGATCCTGGTTTCCACAAGCGAGCATCGATCTTCTCCTTGATATGGAGTACTTCTACGAGTTTTTACTCTTGAACAGTAGTCGAGTGAAAATTGGTGAAAAACTTCCACTCTTTGTCAATACCGTTTTTGAGTGGATTGCACCCTGTCCCTTGTTGCCCCGCGACGATCAACACAAGCACTTTTGGTAAACTCCTTAATATTTGAATCGAATACTTATCCGGCGGAACGAGGGTTTTCTTTTCTTAGCGGTGACGGAGTTGACGAAAGTCAAAACCGTTCGCAATGATAAAACCTCTTATGCTTAAAGCTATTCCGGTGAGACGAACTGGAGTAGACCAGTCGCTGCGCAATGCTCATTGATTAATTCTATCGCTTTATTGAAAATCATTCGCTTTTATAGGCAAATTCAATTGCCAAAATATTTAATTCTATGTGTTACATGTGTGGCCAGCTTGGGCCCCTACTGGAAAACAGCTGGAGAGACGAGCATTAAAATTGCAACGCTGCATGAATCGGGCACCAAACGTTGCGGTACACTCAGCAAGGCATGGTAGCGAGTGTGCTGTAACGCTTAGGCTTTCAGTAAGTAACGGAACTTACTTGCGCGGGTCAGTGGTTTGAATCGAAATTTGTTCTGTTTATGGTTTACGGTGCCGTACAAAAGAGTTGGTATACGACACACTTTGGATAAGAAAATCGAGCGGTTTTGGACGATTGAAGGAACAGAAGGAACCAGACTGGGAGGAGCATTTTCAAACTATTTTCTCCCGTGATTCGACAGGACGATATGTGTTGCGTCTGCTAAAGAGAATGGGTTTCAAGCAGATGATCGGCGAATCAAAGGACATGGCTTTGCCGAGACTACTTCAGCTTGAAAGGCGATTTGGGAAGAACCCGGAGCTACGGAAGCGCTACAACGAAGCAATACAAGCGTACTAGAATTAAAATCATATGGCATTCGTTCCTGAGGGGGAAGTGCGATAAACAAATTGCCTACTATCTGTTTCATCATCATGTCTTTAAGGAGTCAAGCCCGACAACGAAGATTCGGCCGGTATTCGACGGGTCGGCCAAGACGACATCAAACCGCTCACTAAATAATGCCCTCATGACTGGTTCGGTGATCCAGGACCAGCTCTTCGATCTGCTTCTTCGGTTCCGCAAGCATTTGGTCGTTGCTGACATCGAGAAGATGTACTTGCAGGTGATGGTACACCCGGATGACAGCCCTTCGCTCCGGATGCTGTGAAGGTTCTCACCAACGGAACCAACGTACGAGCTGTCCAGTGTAATTTCAGTGCCATCGTTGTTCCTCGCTACGCGGTGTTCACAGCAATTGGCGCACGACGAAGGACATGAATTTCCGCGAATGAAGACGGCGCTCGTTTTCGATTTCTACGTCGACGATTATATCGGAGGGGCGAAATCGGGAGAAGAGGCTATCCTTCTGCGGCAAGAACTGGTACAGCTTTTGTCAAAAGGTGGCTTCAGACTGCCTAAATGAGTATAAAACTCAAAAAAAGTATTGGCAGGATTAGCTGCCGATGAATTGGGAACATCGTCCATTCTGAGTTTCGACCAGGAGCGTGTGAAAGCGTTAGGAATTAGCTGGCAACCAGGACCAGTTCTGCTGAGCATCGATGTATCGAATTTCACACTAAGCGGACAGTGGACTAGGCGCAACGTGTACTCCATCCTCGCTCAGTTATTCGATCCTACCGGTCTCACAGCTTTTGTCCTTGCTTGGGTTAAAATTCGAATGCAACTACTCTGGGTGGTTACTCAGAGCTGGGATGATCCGTAATTAAGAGAAGCAATGGGCAGATTTCTACTAACAAATTCCGTCATTCGCCAACGTCAAGGTTGATCGACATTCACCGGTCATCCAGTACTGACAGAGATCCATGTGTTCTAAGAAGCATCCGAGGCAGCCTACGGGGCATGCATCTATGGCCGTTCGATCAGCGTGTCCGGGCAGATTAAGGTCGAATGACTAGCAGCGAAATCTTGTCCTGCGAGCCTCTAGAAGACCACACTCGCGAGATTAGAGCTATGCGGTGCCCATATTGCTGCCAAACTATATCGTGCGACCGTGCACGCTTTGAAGATGGAGAAGATCGCAGCTCGCTTCTGGTCAGATTTAACCATTGTACTATCGTGGCTGAAGCAGCCACCATACGTCTGGACTACTTTCGTTGCTAACCGGGTTTCACACATCCAGGAGATTACGAAGAGACACCAGTGGAATCATGTAAAATGGACAGAGAATCCAGCCGGAAGTACGAGCAGCCTTCGGATGAATTGCTGGAGAAGAAAAAGAACGTACTCGTGGTAACGGAGCACGGTCAACCGCATCCACTGTCGGGTCGATACTCGTGTTACTGGGGGCTATTGCGGATTACTGCATACTGCGTGAGATTCATACGGGGCTGTCAACGTCGCAGATCGCCCCCTGCAACCCCGATACTTAACGTCAAGGATCTACAAGAGACTAAGTATGCATTGGTGCGAGATATTCAACGGGAGTCATTCGCTTTGGAGATAAAGGAGCTTGTTAATCATCGTTCTGTTCCTGCTAGTTTATCGTTGAAGCTACTCAACCCATTCCTAGACCAGTTCGGAATACTTCGAGTTGGTGGCTGGCGCAATCTCACCGGAGAATCGTACGCTGTTCGACACTTCATGAAAATCCCTGGGAATCACTCCTTTTCGCGAGAACTAGTAGTCGCATATCACAAAATATCGCTCCACTCTGGTGCTCGTATGAAGAATTTTGGCCCATAAATGGCAAGGCACTGGCTACCTACACGTTCCGAAATCGTATTCGCTGTTTTCGGACCAAACCTGTTCCTGTCTCGCAACCTCCTGGCCAAAACCCAATGTTTCGTACAACTCCCTCTCGAGCTTTCACTGTCACTTGTATGAACTACTGCGGCCCGTTCACCGAAAGGCTGCAGCTCAGAAGGCATACATTGTACTTTCGTGTGTTTTAGCACAAAGGCGATCTACCTAGAGCTGGTAGGGGACCTCACCACCGCTGCCTTCCTGTCTACCTTGCGATGCTACGTTTCTCGTCGAGGATTTTTGCTGAGATCCATTCGGGCAATGGCCTCAACTTTCAAGGTGCCAGCAACCATTTCTGAGAGCTCTATGATCTACTGCGTAACCCAGCCGCAACGGCAAAAATCGCTACTGAAACTTCCCAGCGTGGCATCCTCTGGAATTTTATCCCGCCAAGAGCACCCAATTTCGGCGGCCTTTGGGAGACGGCCGTAAAATCCGCTGAATCGTCACTCGTCCGAATCATGGGTCAACGACAGCTCTCCTTCGAAGACATGACGACGGTCTTTACAAAGATCGAAGCGGGTATCTACCCGCGCCTGCTCACCCCGCTGTCAGAAGATCCGGGTGAATTGGACGTGCTCACTCCTGTTCATTTTCTGACGGTCACATCCCTGTTGACAATTCTCGACCCGGACTACACGAATGTCCCCACGAATCGATTGCAACACTACCAGCAATTGCAACAACTGGTTCAGCATCATTGGAAACGGTAGAAGCGGGTGTTCATTTTGAAGCTCCACAACCAGAACCAGCAATTTTGTCGTGCCACACCGCTCAAAGTGGGCCAAATTGTGGTCCTCAAGGAAGACGGCAGCACAGCTATCGAATGACCACTGGCTCGCAAAATTAAAGTCTACCCCGGCCCCGACGGCGTAGTTAGAGTAGTGAAGGTACGAATGCCGACTGCAGCGGTCTACAAGCGGCAGGCAGCACGTGTCTGTTTGCTACCATTCGAGATAATAGAAACCACGCAGTCGACAATCTCCGACAACACACAACCACCGAATTCTACCTCGAAGGACGGCACACTGTAATTTCGAATAGCAGGTGAAGGTTATAATTATAAGTTAGATTAAGTTTGCTTTGCATTGGTATTTTCCTTAACAAAATTTCGGTGGCCGGCATGTAGAGTATATAGATCAGCTCCATCTGAAGTTCTCTGAGCTGATGACGCTTAAGCAAAGTTGTTTAGCGTAAAGACATCGGTCGGTTACGACTTGGTAGCTCTAGTTTGGCCTAAAGTTACGTTTCGTTTCGTTGCCAATTCGTCCCCCCCACTGATACCGTTACACTGTGGCAATCACAATGTCATCTAGATAAACAAAGACGAAAGGTTGCAGGTCAAACCCTATGACTTTGTTCATCAGTTCACCTACGCGTTTGTAGACGAAGGTTCGTCGTTGACCATGATAGAAGAAAGTTTAGCGGATAAGTTGGGAGTCGAGGGATATAACCAGCCCTTATGTTTAAAGTGGACTGGTAACATGCAAAGAAATGAAAAAGACTCTCGCCGAGTGAGGTTGCAAATCTCTGGTAGGGGAAACTACAAAAAGTATTTGATGACGAAAGTCTGTACAGTTAAATCTTTAGATTTGCCTATGCAAAGCCTGCCCTTTGATAGTATGGTTGATAAATATGCTTACTTGAAGGGGCTTCCAATCCGAAGCTATCGCAACGCGATTCCACAGTTGTTAATCGGACTAGACAACCTTAAAGTGGCACTTCCCTTGAAAATGCGTGAGGGAGTTGAAGGCGAACCAGTGGCGGTGAAAACAAGATTGGGTTGGTGCATTTATGGAAGCACCAGCAAAGAGAATACATCGTCGTACAATTATCATGTTTGTGAATGCGGCAGCGATCGTTCACTAGATGAAGCTATGAAGATTTATTTCAAGTTAGAAGATGCTGGCGGAAGGCCATCGGCGAGTATGGCATTGGCAGAAGATAGGCGAGCATACCACATTCTTGAGAGCACAACGGTTCTTACCAAGGATCGAGATGAGTCGGGATTACTTTGGAAATGCGATGTTGTTGAATTTTCAGACAGCTTTTCAATGGCCTTACAGAGGCTGAAGTGCTTAGAAAGACGAATGGCGCGTAATCCTTCATTGAGCGTGAATGTCCGTTATCAGATCAAAGAATATGAAGAAAAAGGTTATGCACATCGTACGACACCAGAAGAGTTGAAAAATGCTGATCCTCGTCGAACCTGGTTCCTGCCATTAGGAGTGGTAATTAATGCAAAGAAGCCAGGTAAAGTGAGACTGATTTGGGATGCGTCCGCGAAAGTAGACGGTGTATCACTGAATTCGTGGTTACTCAAAGGTCCCGACGAGAATACATTGCTTCCGGCTGTGCTGTTCCTCTGTCGACAGTATCCAGTGGCGGTGAGTAGTGATATAAAGGAGATGTACCATCAAATTGGTATACGAGAGCAGGATCGTAGTGCGCAGCGATTCTTGTGGCGGGACGATCCCACTAAGCTGCCAGAAATTTACACTATGGACGTGGCAACGTTTGGCTCGGCCTGTCCACCGACGTGGACGATTACCTTGATAGTTTTCAAACTGCTGAGGAGGCATATCAAACGGCTTTGGAAATCAAGGCGATCCATCAACACGGTGGCTTTAACATATGCAATTGGTGTTCGAACGATCCGTCGGTTTTGGAACAGCTCGGAGAAAAGAGAGACAATGCAATCAAGCACTTGCATCCGGAAAAGAATAGCCAATCGGAACGAGTATTAGGAATATTGTGGGCAACCGACATTGACGAGGTCAAGTTCCCAACTACAATGAGGAGCGACGTTATGATGATGATCGAAAACAACACGAAGCCAACTAAACGACAGATTTGACGCTGCGTGATGACTCTTTTTGATCCACTAGGCTTATTAGCACCATACATTGTTTTAGGAAAAATGTTAGTTCAAGAAACCTGGTGCGCGCGGATCGGCTGGGACGAATGCGTGACAGATGATATTTTCGAACATTGGAAAACATGGGTTGCAATGTTAAAGCATATCGACACGGTTTGAATTCCCAGGTGCTATCTTAGAAACACAAACTCCCTCGAACAAGTTCAACTTCATACGTTCACAGATGCCAGCCAATTAGCGTACTGCAGCGTATCATATTTGCGAGTCGTGAATTTAGAAGGAAATGTCGAAGTGGCGTTGGTCATGGCCAAATCCAGGGTTGCGCCTTTAAAACCAGTCACGATACCGAGATTAGAACTTCAGGCGTGCACACAAGGAGCACGTCTAAATCAGTTTGTGAAGGATGGGCATTCCCTAAAGATATCCAAACATTTCCTTTGGACTGACTCGAGCACCGCATTGAGTTGGATAAATTCAGACCCTCGACGATTCGGACCGTATGTGTCTTTCCGAGTTGCAGAAATTTTGGAGTTGACTGATAGAAATGAATGGCGCTGGGTCCCTTCTAAACAAAATCCAGCCGATGAAGCGACAAAGTGGGGATCTGGTCCTTACTTCAAGGCTAACAGCATTTGGTACTCTGGCCCAGAATTCCTGTACAAACATGAAGCAGAATGGCCACAACAAAAGCAACCCGTTCCAATTGAGGAGGAGCTTAGAGCGTGCTACGCTCATAGAGGATCGATCGGACGGGTGTCAGTAATAGACTTTCAACGTTTTCCTAAATACAATCGTTTGCTTAGGGCAATGGCATATGTGCACCGGTTCATAAATTATACTCGAAGACGGAAGCCATCAGAGAACCAACGATCGATATACCTGTCCTCAGCAGAATTACGACAAGCCGAGCAATCTTTATTTGCAATGTCCCGGTGGCAATCATACCCAGACGAAGTTGCAACGTTGAAACACAACATGACTCTTCCAGCAACCCAACGGAAGCCGATCGAAAAGTCCAGCAGCATATATACGCTGACTCCAATGATGGATAAGAATGGTGTCCTGAGAGTTGATGGTCGAACGGGAGCGGCTCGACGAGCACCATCTTCTGTTAAGTATCCTATCATTCTTTCCTACCACAACAGGTTAACAGCTCTGATCGTAGATGAACAACACCAAAAATTACACCACGGTAACAACGAGACGGTAGTGAACGAACTACGTCAACGCTACTATATTCCGAAGCTTCGATCCTTAGTTAAGAAGAGAAGTACGAGTTGTCAACTTTGTCGAATACGCAAAGCGAAACCAAAAGTTCCGCTGATGTCGCCCCTGCCAGAAGCTAGGCTGTCTTCATTCGCCCGACCCTTTAGCTACGTTGGGCTTGACTATTTCGGCCCCATCACTGTCAAGCTTGGACGCAGCCAGGTAAAACGCTGGATTGCGTTTTTTACGTGCTTAACTATTCGTGCTGTACGCGTCGAAGTAGCAAGCAACTTAGGCGTCGTACACAAATTACGTAACGCTAAAAATCTAGATTACAGACCCCCTCCCCCCCTATGTAACGATAGGTAACGTTCGACATGACTACCCCCTAAAATTACGTAACGCTGATCAGCCCTCCGAAGTTTCCAATTTCGAGCAAACATCACAGTTACGTAACTGTCTCTACTACCCCCCTCCCCCCTACGTAACAATAAGTAACGCAGACTCAACCCCCCTCCCCCCCTACATGCGTTACGTAATTTGTGTACGACGCCTTAAGCAAGGAATCGTGTATATTGGCTGTTCGCAGATTCGTTTGTCGCAGAGGGTTCCCGGTCGAAATTTACAGCGACAACGGAACTAATTTTCAAGGCGCAGAAAGATTACTACGAGAACAAATTGAACAGGGCCTGGAAGCAACGTTCACCAGTACGACAACAAATTGGAAATTCAATCCTCCCTCAGCCCCCCATATGGGGAGTTCCTGGGAACGATTGGTTCGTTCCGTCAAAACAGCACTTGGCGCTACGTGTGATAATGACAATATTTCTGATGAAGACCTTTTAACCATAGTCGTCGAGGCAGAATCCATAGTAAATAGCCGTCCGCTGACGTATTTACCCATAGATTCGGCAGAACAAGAATCCCTTACGCCAAATCACTTTCTGCTCGGTAGCTCATCAGGAATACGCCAGCCGATAGCAACTGCAGCGAATGAATGTTCTCTATTAAAACGATCGTGGGGTCAAATCCAAAAGTTTTTGGACCGATTTTGGAAACGGTGGGTCCTAGAATACTTACCAACTCCAACTAAACGGACGAAGTGGTTTGAGGAAAGTAGAGCCATACAACCGGGCGAACTAGTTCTTATCATCGACGATACGACACGTAATAAATGGACGCGAGGACGCATTCTGAAAATGATCACCGCTGCGGATGGAAGAGCAAGGCAAGCGGAGATTATGACTACCAAAGGTATTTTGCGTCGGCCTGTGGCAAAGTTGGCTATTTTGGATGTGTCTGATGAAACCGGGAATGCTCACCAGTTCCATCGGGGGGAGAATGTTACCAAGGAAGCAAGCCATTAATAAATGGCTAATGCCATGATCGCTGGTCGAGGATCAGCTTATCTCTTTGGTCTTTGAGAGAACAACGTCAGATGTGAAAGTAGAGTAGGTTAGCTTAGAGAATTTATTCGAGATTTCGCTTAGTGAAATATATATATTTGAACAACTTAGAATTTATGCTGCAGGTAAATGAATGATCAATTTACCATCCTTATTAATAAATAACGTTTATTTCCATAAAGATAGCGCAGATAAGTCATATAAAATCAATACAGTTTTTCGGATACACGTGTGTAGGGCTTACTGATTTGTAAGTACTCACTTCCACTCGACTCAGCACACAACATTTATAAATTTATATTTATAGCTTTGAATCTTTTTCTACAATTAAACTGCTACAAACATCAGTGCGGGCTCTTACTCTACAATCCGAAACAACACCCAGAGCGCTATACAAACTCTTTACTATCTATCTACTAAGCTTATAAACGTGCGTGCGGAGACTGCAGCGATCACATCGCTGACCTAGCTAGGATTTCGATTGGTCAGTTTTATCTTTTGAGCAAACGGCAAAGAAGAGTAGCCGTGCTATTTAGGCATTTTCCACGTGGCTTGAGTTAAAGTCGGTACATTTAGTCGAAGCGGTACAAAAAAAATCTAACCGACGACGCCGGGTCTCGAGCCCAGGCGGGCCTCGAACCCTAGAGCTTTTAAGCTTTCGAACGAGGGGAGTTAACGGTGCGATCTACCCTCTCTACCACCGGGTGATGTGGGTGAAGTTTATTATTTCGATTATCGATCATGCGCATGAATAAAATAATCAGAAAAATACTCACAACCATGGATTCTTTTAAGTGCTTGGATTCCTCCTGTAGATTCTGCTGATCTAGCCCAGGTAAACGGTGATGACACTTCAGCGTGCAGCTCCCTGCCTAGCGCGTTGATGACGATCGGCGCTCTTCCGGCCGCGTGGTAGCTAACCGGGAACTTGGCCTTAGAAAAACGGGATCTCGTAGTCTGAAGCGGAACCAAACGTAGAGTTGGCGGTGCGTCGGGAAGCTCCAGCGATGAACCTACACCACAAGCACGCATATCACAGATTTACGATTTTGCACATCGTTATCTCCAAGTAAAAAATTTTTTACCTTTAAAACGATTCTTGCACGCGCGACATTCATCACGCACTCACTATTTCTACTCTGGGAACTACTAACTACTCTGGGAAAAGAATCTATTATTAGTACTTCCCTAATATGAAACTTTTTCACGTGGTTTGAATACCTTTTCAACCACACCGCGGTGTACTAAAGAAAGACCGCTCCAACTTCTTTCACGATACAAGAACAAGTGATCGATAAAGCTTAGGTTCCCTCAGATAAGAATATGGTCCTGGAAATCATCGTGACCGGAACTACGTAATAGTTCACGAAATTATTACGAGAGTTCCACCCGAACTCATTGGTGACGGGAGCCACCCCCCTAAAGAATCCCCAAGGTATTGATTTCCAACCTCCGAAGTTCAGGAATGACCGAACCGCTTCTCTTTGGAATCTCGAACAACTTCTGTCTCCCTAATTATCATTGCTGCGAAAGGGGCGTCTCTACTCCCCTTAATTTTATCGTCGAACCCACCCGTCTGCGAGTTACAGTCAAACTTTCAAACGCTCTGCGCGAGATAGCCAAAGATGCACACTCACTCTCTTGTTAAGGTGAGAACGAAAAGAAGGAAGCTTCAATATTGAGCGAACCAAATATACAAGGGGTGGCTCAATGTATTATTTCTAATTGTAATTGTTAATTAATAAATATCCTAAGTTGTGGTAATGCTAAAACAAATATATGAGTGGAAAATAAATCAATAAAATTTTTTTGAACACGACTTAGGTCCAAAGTTTATTTTTTCGTGCAAGTTGAGACCCTCATGTATCGACCCAGATTGACTGAATGTGGCGAGCATTACGTTTTACTATGTTAGAGCCACCCATAGTAATATTCATATTCCCATTGTTGACGCCTTCGTCAACACGTAGAGGCGGATAGGCGAGCGGTGCCTCTTAAAACCGCTATCAGAATCACTGCCGACTGAAAACATTATAATCAGCGCAGCTGGCACGATGCTTCCGTACTGTCACACAGTACAAAGCGAAGCACGAGGCAAGCAGAGGACGCTGAAATCGCACACACGGCGAACACACGAAAGGACAACTGGCTCGGGAGACAGCGCAAATGCTGTTTAAACACAAGGAATATGAGCCACCACACTAAGGTCCAATGCGCACTTCTAGCGGACACAAACAAAAACTTTCGAATTAATGATAAAGCACTGAGAACATTCACTTTAACTTTTTAATAAGAACGCTTCGTTACAACTTGGAAATAAACACTCGACTGGAAATACACTCTGGAAGGATCCAAAATACACTATAGCTTCAAATTCACACTTCGCAATGAAAATACAAAATACACAATGAACTAGCTTGCGCAAAAGCGCGGTCTTTATACTGATTTAGTAGCGGCGCAGAAAAGTCTCGTCTCCTCTATCAGCTTCTTCCATGCAGTAGAATGAATTATGTCGGTTTCGTTTTCGCGGTGTAGCTACACTCAAACGACACTTTTGACACCGAAAATGTTTTATTTGACTTTTCGGACTACCCTTTTTCTGTCTCTCCCTACACTTTTTCTGTCCCTGACGACACCCGAAAAAAGCAGAGTGCACTGTAGGAAGTTACCAACACATTCACACGTATGTGTCAAAACTGGTTTGTTTTGGTTTTCGTTCCACGTGATAAAGTGTCAGGTAAATTTTTTCTCAGCACATTTGCGAGATGGACATATCAAATGGAAACGAGACAAAATGACGAATGCGATAATGATCAAAACAAAACGAATTGACAGCTATCCAAATATTACGCATACCAATGCAATGACACTGAAAATGTTTTATTTGAAGCTGCAAAGTATAGCACGGAAAAAGGGTAGCTACACCGCGAAAACGAAAACGACATTAGATTCTGTTGCAGCGCAGACGCACACGTGTTGTGATCCATTCAGCAGGAGAATATACCAGAAGCGTCAGGGAATGTCCTTCGGTGTGTTCCTTTATTCGTAAAGGACATTATACGTTGGCGTCGTGAATGGAAAGTGCATTGTTCTGCAGCGATGATGTAAATTGAAGTGAGATGCTCAAAATCTGTTCGCTGCGCGAACATCCCCCCTCGCAATAACATGTTTCTTGGTCGAAGCGATCCAATTTGATGGTAAGGTTCTTCTTCTTCTGCTCGAACAATTTTATCCAAGAGAGGTTTTTGCTGGATAACAACTACTATAGGGTGTACGTATGACCAGGAGAAATTGTCATTGTTCGAAACAATTTCTGTTGTCTGATTGAACGATTTAAGCAATGAGGGTGGCTTCTCCAAGCAAGCCAGAACTATTTGGCTGTCCACCCAAAGACGAATAACAGAAAAATACATTTGGAGAGCTGGAAACACTTTATGGGTTAACCGAGTTAACAGCAACGCAGCAAAAAGTTCTTTGCGAGGAATCGTCATTCAAAGGTCTTTCAAAGGTGCGATTTTGGACTTTGAACAAAATAATCGCGAAGTCCTTCGTCATTTATACTACGAACATACAAGCAGGCCTCATAGACATGCAGCAATGCGTCAGCAAATCCATGAAGTTCAATTGTACTGGAACCAGGAATGGAGATAAATCGTGGAATTTCTATTTTGTTAACATGTTGCAAAGCGCTGTAAAACTGAGACCACGTTTCGAGCTCTCCACCCAACGGGCAATCCTATTTCAGCTTGGCCACCCACGTCTTTTACATCAATTGCTTCGCATGCACCACTGTGGGTGGAAGAAATCCCAATGGATCAAATAGTCTTGCAACTATGGAAAATAAACACCTTTTTGTTATAGGTTTATCATCTGATATGAGATCAACTCCGAATAGAAATTTGTCACTCGAAGGGTTCCATATCAGTCCAAGGGTCTTGATAACTTGGTCAGCTGATGTCTGATTGAGATAAACTAGCTTCTCACATTCGTTATCTGGAATATCACTCGAAATTCTGGCATCGTTAGTACACCAGCTGTGTATTGGAAGCTGTCCCTTTGATAACAGTTAACTGATTTGACGTTGGCTTTCATTTTTTTTAAGGGGGGGATTTGTTAGTAGCTTAAGTATTTTTGATAAATATTAGCAAGTATTGAGTATGTGTGTCCAACCACAAATGCTGACTTCTCAACACTGTTAAAAATTTGTAATTTTAATTGTTAGGATTTTTTTTTGTTCACACAACATTTATTTGACACGGCACAATACAAACTAATGTTTTACGGAGCCAATTAAATCTAATGCCTTATGGTCTAGAATATCTTATAATCTAAAGGCAAATTCTTCACCCTCGCTGCCGACTACGAGCTGAAACTAAATCTAATACTAAAACTAACATGGTTTTTTTTTGTTTCGCTGTTAAATTGGCACCTTGATGCTCTTCAAGTAGCTATAAACATGTAGCATGTATGGCAAGTTTCGCTGAGCGAGAATATCACGAACTGGCACATAGGGCTGTATTCCTCGGGCCCTGAGGGTATCCAAAAGTAGAGATCTGGCGCCGCAGAATTCAGCACACACCCAAACCACGTGTTCAATGTCTTGATACTCCAATCCACAAACGCAATGATTACTGCTCGCCAGCCCAATACGCAAGAGATGTGCATCTAGCCCGTAGTGGTTGGACATAATCCGAGACATCATGCGAATGAAATCTCGTCCTACATCCAACCCCCGAAACCAAGGTTTGGTGGAAACCTTGGGGATGATGCTGTGTAGCCACCTCCCCAGTTCTCCCTTATCCCACGAGGCCTGCCAGTTGACAAGTGTACTCTGACGTGTAAGTTTTAAAAATTCATTGTAGGCAATTGGTCTGTTATAAATATCACCGTTTGTTGCGCCCACCTTAGCCAAAGTGTCCGCTTTCTGATTGCCCGGAATGGAACAATGAGAAGGGACCCACACTAAGGTAATCTGAGAAGATTTTTCGGATAAAGCACTCAGATGTTCCCGTATTTTCCCCAGGAAATACGGAGAGTGCCTTACATCCTTCATCGATCGGAGAGCCTCAATAGAACTGAGACTGTCCGTAAAGATGAAGTAATGGTCCGTGGGCATTTTTTCAATAATCGCTTAGGTATACTGAATTGCAGCCAATTCTGTGACGTAAACAGAAGCAGGATTATCGAGCTTGTAGGAGGCGGTAAAATTATTGTTGAAGATACCGAAGCCAGTGGACCCGTTGAGAAGTAATCCATCAGTATAAAACGCATTGTCGCAGTTGATGTTTTTATATTTGTTATAAAATATTTTAGGGATCTGCTGCACGCGTAAATGATCCGGGATTCCACGAGTTTCTTTCATCATGGATGTATCGAAGAACACAGTAGAAAAAGAAGTATCTAATAAGTTGACACGATTGGAGGTGTATGAGGAAGGATTCATACTTTGAGACATGTGATTGAAATACACAGTCATGAAACGGGTTTGAGAATTAAGTTCAACTAGCCTATCGAAATTTTCAATTACCAAGGGGTTCAAAACCTCACATTTGATGAGAATACGAGTAGTCAGATCCCAAAAGCGGTCTTTTAATGGGAGAACGCCCGCCAAAACTTCCAAACTCATCGTATGGGTCGAATGGCAATACGCAAACAACGATACTGCAATCGTTCCAGCTTGATCAAATGGGTGTTTGCAGCGGAGCGGAAGCAGAAACACCCGTACTCAAGCACCGACAATATCGTTGTTTGGTAAAGCCTTGTAAGGTCTCCTGGGTGGGCGCCCCACCATGATCCAGTAATTGTCCGGAGAAAATTCACTCTTTGTTGACATTTTTTCATCAAATACCGAACGTGACATCCCCAGGTGCCTTTCGAATCGAACCAGACACCAAGATATTTAGATACCAAAACCTGAGAAATCGTTTCACCCATTAACTGTAAGTGGAGCTGAACAGGCTCGCGCTTCCTAGAAAAAACCACTATCTCAGTCTTCTCCGGAGAGAATTCGATACCTAGCTGTAAAGCCCAAGCAGACAAATTGTCCAAGGTATCTTGCAATGGTCCTTGCAAATCGGCAGCTTTGGCTCCTGTAACAGAGACCACGCTGTCGTCTGCAAGTTGTCTTATCGTGCATAAATTTGCCAGACATGCGTCAATGTCATTCACATAAAAATTGTAAAGAAGGGGGCTTAAGCATGAGCCCTGGGGAAGACCCAGGTATCTAATACGAAAAGTTGCCAAATCGCCATGCGTAAAATGCATATGCTTTTCGGACAACAAATTATGCAAAAAATTGTTCAAAATTGGTGAAAATCCTTGTCGGTGAAGTTTGCCCGAAAGAATGTCAATAGAATCGGAATCAAAAGCCCCCTTAATGTCCAAGAACACAGATGCCATTTGTTCTTTGCGAGCATAGGCTAGCTGAATATCTGTAGAAAGCAACGCAAGACAGTCATTCGTTCCTTTGGCACGGCGGAAGCCAAATTGAGTATCTGATAGTAGACCGTTTGATTCGACCCAATGGTCTAAACGACGGAGTATCATTTTTTCCATCAATTTCCGGATACAGGATAGCATTGCAATCGGCCTATAAGAGTTGTGATCAGAAGCTGGTTTTCCCGGTTTTTGGATGGCGATCACCTTCACTTGCCTCCAATCCTGCGGTACAATATTTTGCTCCAGGAACTTATTGAACAAGTTCAACAAGCGCCTCTTGGCATTGCCGGGTAGATTCTTCAACAAGTTGAATTTGATTCTATCTAACCCAGGCGCGTTATTGTTACAGGACAGGAGGGCAACTGAAAATTCTGCCATCGTAAAAGGTGATTCTATCGCATCGTGGCCCGGAGACGTATCGCGAACAAAGTTTTGCGTAGGAACAGAGTCCGGACATACTTTCCTGGCAAAATCAAATATCCAACGACTTGAAGACTCCTCGCTTTCGTTGACCGTTATACGATTTCGCATTCTTCGGGCTGTGTTCCAAAGAGTGCTCATCGATGTCTCCCTTGACGTTTCGTTTACGAACCGGCGCCAATATCCACGTTTCTTTGCTCGGACCAAGCTTTTGAACTTGGTCTCAAGCTCCAAATACCGCTTAAAGTCGTCGGGTTGACCTTTCACCCAAAAGAAGGCCTTAAACGCGTCGGATTTTTCCCTGTAGACATCGGAGCACTCTTGGTTTCACCACAGAGTGGGAGGCCGTTCTTTGATCGTCACGCCGGGATATTTCTTCGTTTGGGCTTGCAACGCGGCGTCGAGAATCAAGCCCGCGAGGAGGTTGTATTCTTCAAGTGGTGGGTGATGTTGAATCGACTCGACAGCTTCTGATATCATTTCCTCGTATAATTTCCAATCGATATTCCGTGTGAGGTCATACGTAATATCAACTGATCGCGTGCGAGTTGAACCATTATCAATTGAAATTTGAATAGGCAAATGATCGCTACCGTGGGGATCAAGGACTACCTTCCATATGCAATCCAACCGTAGCGATGTTGAGCATAAAGATAAATCTAAAGCACTGGGGCGCGCTGGAGGTTTCGGAACGCGTGTCATATCCCCGTTGTTTAATATTGTCATGTCGAAGTCGTCGCAGAGGTTATAGATCAAAGAGGAACGGTTATCATTAGAAGGGGAACCCCAAGCCACGCTGTGAGAGTTAAAATCTCCCAAAATCAAACGTGGTGAGGGAAGAAGTTCTATTAAATCAAAGAGCAGCCGTTGCCCAACCTGTGCTCTGGGAGGAATATATATTGAGGCAATACAAAGCTCTTTACCTTGTATTGTCAGTTGACATGCGACAGCTTCGACGCCTGGGACCGTGGGGAGGTTAATACGATAGAAGGAATAGCACTTCCTAATCCCTTGAAGTACTCCTCCGTAAGGGGTGTCTCGGTCGAGGCGAATTATATTAAAATCATGGAAGCTAAGATCTACATTTGAAGTGAGCCAAGTTTCACAGAGGGAAAATGCATCGCATTTATGCTTATTAATCGAAACTTTAAATGAATCAATTTTGGGGATGATACTTCTACAATTCCACTGTAAAATGGAGATAGAATCCTTCATCTCAGCCGATGAATTAGCCATCGAAGGATACGATCGCTGCAAGGAGGAGCCATTTAGCAGTCAACTGCTTCAAAAACGTTTTAACTGTTGGTAGAAATGCCAGCAGAAGACTTTTAAGAGGATCAGTTATGTTGAAATTTTCAAAAATCCAGTCCACAATATCTGAAAACTTCAGCAGTCCAGATTCTGGCTGAATCTTGGACGAAAAAGAAGGAACAGTTGGGTTTTTTTATGTTCCTGGAAGTGCCGGAAACTCCTTACTTGAATTCAATTTTGCCAATCCCGGAGGAGTTTGCTTCGGATTTTCTATAGCACTTTTTTGTTTCTTAGTATCAGTCACTTCAGATGGAGACCTTCTCTGTCCTTTCCTAGGAAGCCTAGGAGAAGAAAGGTTTTTCCTCTTCCTAGATTTCCCGGGTTCAACAAAAGAAGATTCCCCAACTGAATCGTAAGAATGCGGAGTCTGCCCACAATAAAGGCACTTTTTAGCACCCTTATTACAGGCGTCATCCGCATGTTGCTCTCCGCACTTGCCACAACGTGCTTTATTGCCACAGTGGGAGGCCGTATGGCCCAACTGTTTGCACTTGAGGCAATTCATTACCCGCGGTACAAACAAGCACACGGGCAGACGCACCTTGTCCACGAGCACATAGCTCGGCAGAGCAGACCCGGCGAAAGTCACGCGAAAAAAGTCTGAAGGGGTGTAAGTTTTTACACCCTTGTCGAGCGATACTGAATGTAATTGCTTACATTCAAGTATCTTGGCAGGTTCAAGGCTAGAATCCTTGAAAAGGCCTTTTCCAGCCTTCAACAGGTCCTCAACAGTCAGACTCGATTCGCTGACCACACCGTCAATCTCAACTACGCGAGCTGGAATGTACACGTGGTACTCCTGCGTGAAGAGCTCACAAGCAGCAATCTCGTTTGCTTGCTTGAGGTCGGACACCAAAACACGCAGCTTATTCGGGCGTACTTTGGTAATTTCAGTCACGGCTGTAAACCGTGCCAGATCTTTACATATTTGCATTGTGTTCAATGCTTTCACTTTCGGCCGGAAAAATACTGCCCCAATACCAGCTTTGCCCTCCGGATACTGCTTAAGCCGATGGGTAGCTTCCTGCGGTGTTCCATTCTTAACCCTTGGAACTTTGTATCCTTTGTTTTCATCCCCGCGTTCGTCGTCCATGTTGGACGCGTAAGCCACACACGCAAAATGCCAATCAACAAATAATATTGTAGAAAAAAAACCAAGAAAAAAAAACTACTTATCTTCTGCAGCCGCTCCCCACCGCAATCAGCGCACGGGCGATGCCAATCTCCAGTCCTTCACACAAGAGTTCGGTAGCAAACGCTGCAGCCGCTCCAGCCACACAGCAGCACCAGTACAGCCAAACAGCAGTACGCCGGGTACTGGATCTCTCGCAGTAGCGACACAACGTACAGTCTGTGGCGTACGGTAGCAATAGGCGATGATGCGTTCTTTTGTCTTCAATAGACGACGGCAACGAGCAGCAGTGCACACGCAATACAATGCACGGTGACCTTGAAGGCGATTAACTGGTCGGCACTATCGAGATCGAAATGAAATTGCGACCGAACACGAAGAGAGCACAACTCGGAATGAATTGTTAGGATTTGTTTGCTTTCGCAATTAGGACTTATGGTTCGTAGCGATTTAAACCTACTTGTCAGAAAGGGGGAAGTAAACTTATAACTAACTTATTGGCTATAAAGAGAGCTTATCGTAGCAATAGAGGATTGCAACGATTTTTGTCGAAAATTGTTAATAATTTTATTTGACATAGCTTCTAATGGTTCAACACCAGTAAGTCTATGTATTATTTATTTGTAGTGGAACTAGACTACTGCGTCCATTATTTAGAACTATTGTAGTATATCCCCATTACTGTACGTACTATGTAAAAAACCAGACACCCACTATTGATCGAGTGAAAGGCCAGTTGCCTCGGCACGCTCCCAGTCAGGTAGAATGTGCTTAATAAAGCCAACTACTTTACCAGGATTGGGAGACCAAATCTTACCCGGTTGCAAGCAGCCCTTGCTAAGAAATTTGATTCTGCTCATGTATAATGCACCGCAACTGCATAGTAGATGTTCCGAGGTTTCGCTTTCCATATTACAGAAGCGACAAGTGTCATCCTGAACTCGACCAATGTTCTTGAAATGATACTTACTCGGGCAGTGCCCAGTTATTAGTTCTGTGTAGGTAGAAAGAGCCCACTTTTTGAGCTCTAGGAGCTCTTTAGTAATTTTCCCGTTTGGCGTAATTACCCTTTTCGACTGGTGACACCCTCTGACAACCCTCCAGTTGGCTGTCACCCGTTGCTCTTCCCAGTATTTAAGTTCCATTTTTATAGTGCAATTTGAGATACCGCAATAGGGTTCCGGACCAACAAATTGCGAGTTGGAGCCCTGTTTGGCCAGTTCGTTTGCTTTTTCATTGCCGTCTATGCCGCTGTGCCCGGGAACCCAGAACAAATTTACAGAGTTCATACGACACAGCCTCCGCAGTGAGAGAACGCATTCCCACACTATTTTTGACGTAAACTTGTGAGCACAAAGAGCCTTTAGTGCCGCTTGACTATCAGCAAATATTACAAATGCAAATATTCGCATGTTTGTAGTTTCTCTTCAGACAAACGTTGACACATTCGATTATAGCGTAAATCTCCCCTTGGAATACAGTAGGCCAGTTGCCCATTGCCACTGATATCTGTACACCAGGACCGAAGATTCCCGCTGCAGTTTTCGAACCGATTTTTGAGCCGTCCGTGAAGAATATCGTTGACCCCTGACGGACCATATTAACTCCGCACTCCCAGTCGGAGCGCGATGTTTCACGCACCTTGTAGGAAATGTCGTAGTTGTCCAAAGGTTTCATCCAGTCTCCGCACATATTCAACAAAGGCCCTCTTTTAAAGTGTTCACTCGGATGACCAACCAGATCACCAGGTATGATCTCTTTAAGACGTTTGAGCCGCAAGGCGCTCCTTTCCGCTTCTAACTGCACAAATTCATGCAGAGGCAGCAGGTTAAGAATTGCATCCAGCGCTTTCGATGGAGTGCTGCGCAATGCTCCAGTTATGGCAATACACGCCAGTCTCTGAAGCTTTGCTAGCTTTGTTCTTGCAGTAGCCTCTTTTGTTTTAGGCCACCACACTAATGAAGCGTATGTTATTTTCGGTAGTATGATGGATGTGTAGTTCCATCTGACCATTTTTGGTCTTAGGCCCCATTTCCTACCAACCGTTTTGGAACATAACCAGAACGCACTGACCGCTTTCTAACTGCAATGTCGAGATGGGCGTTCCAGTTAAGTTTTGCATCTAGAGTTAATCCTAAAAATTTAACCCTTTCGCTAAACTGGATAGAACTTTCCTCAAGCTTTAGAGGCAATAGGTTAAGTTTCCTCTTTTTAGTGAAAGGTACTATTGTTACTTTTGCCGGGTTGATGTTCAGACCCTCTTTTTTACACCAGAGATAAGTTACGTTTAAAGCAAGTTGCATTCTTTCTGAGACGACATTGTCAAACTTTCCTCTTACCATAATGACAATGTCGTCTGCGAAGCCTACAACTTCAAAACCTTTGTCTTCTAAGCTGCAGAGAAGGTCATCCACAACTAGAGACCACAGTAGTGGTGAAAGTACTCCGATTTGAGGGCATCCTTTCGTGGCTCTTACAGTTATAGATATTCCCCCCAGCTCCGAAGAGATTATTCTTTGTGCAAGCATGGTATGAATCCAGTTGACTATGCACGTGTGAAACATCCTCTTCTTCATCGCTTTTGCCATGGAAGAGTAGGCCGTGTTTTCGAAAGCACCTTCAATATCCAGAAAAGAGCATAATGCTATTTCTTTTGCTGAAAGAGATTTTTCAATTTTTGTTACCAGCGTGTGGAGCGCTGTAACTGTAGAGGTACCTGTTTGATATGCAAATTGAAATTTAGATAAAGGGTATCCAAGCATGTTTGTTGCATATAGATATTCCTTTAGTACTTTTTCCATTGTCTTCAGCAGGATCGAAGACAAGCTTATGGGTCTAAAAGATTTGGGGTTATTTCTATCTCTATTTCCCGTTTTTGGTATAAAGATAACCCGTACTGCCCTCCATTTCGATGGAATGTAGTGAAATCTTGAACTGGCCTTAAAAATCTTGGTTAGTAACGGTATCAGAGTTGCCTCACCTTTTTGAAGTAACGCTGGAAACACTCCGTCAACACCTGCAGATTTAATAGGCTGGAAAGATCTAACAGCATTTTCCACTCTGGTCGACGAGAAAATTTCGTCAAGTAAGTTAGAAGTTGAGACATCTTCTCTTTCAGATTCCGACAGAGTCTCCAGAGGGTCGTCTCCCACCTCACCATTAGCGGAAACCTCGCATACAGCCAAGCCCGGGAAATGGGTTTCCATCATCAGATTCAGCGTGTCAGCGGGAGTCTTCGTAAAGGCTCCATTCTGATGCATCAGACTGCCAAGTACAGTAGTGTGATTCTTGGCCAGCGTTTTGTGGAGTCTAGCAACCGTAGGTGTGTTGTCTATACTTTCACACGATTGAATCCACGTTCTCCTCTTGGATTTTCTAATTTCTTTGTTGTACTCGGTGAGAGCTTACCTGTACTGCGCCCAATCCGAAGTACGTTTCGCTTCGTTAAACTTTTTCCGGGATGTTTTCCTTAGACGCTCCAACTTTGAGTTCCACCACGGCATCCTCGTTTGAAGACGAGACTTTGACCGGGCAGCTACTGTTGTAGGCGTCTAAGATCATTTTTTTTAGCGTTTCAGAGAAGTTTTCAAGTTGCTCTATTGAGCCGATTCTGTTGTCATTTGTCGGAGCAGCAGAGTTCAAGTGACTAGCATATCGATCCCAGTTAGTTTTCCTAGGATCGCGATATTCTGCCAATGATTTATTGCCGCCGCCCCCCCAATCAAAGACGATGTGTTTATGATCAGATAAAGAAGTCTCGTCCGAGACACGCCAGTTCTGATTTTTTTCCGAAATTGCAGGGCTGCATAATGTCAGATCCAAAACTTCTTCTCTGATCGCGTTTGAAAAAGTCGGTTTATTACCTGTGTTGCATATGTCAATGTTGTTAGATGAAAGATAATCAAAAAGACTCTCACCTCTTCTATTGATGTCGGTACTTCCCCACACAGTGTGATGGGCATTGGCGTCACAGCAGATGATAAAGGACCTATTAGTGCTGCGACAGTAGTGGACGAACGCTGCGATCTCAGGCGGAGGAACCTCAGTAGCATCACCCGGGAAGTAGGCTGAGGCCAAAACGATCTCAGTCCTTCCTCTGGTGGTTGGTACCTCGACCATGACCGCTACGATGTCGCGTTTGATGAACTCTGTAATAGGGTATATTGGACCATGGTTCCTGAATGAGAGCCATGTCCATCCCTTCTTTTTTGAACCTCCTACACAACACAGCTGAAGCACCTTTAGCGTGATGGAGGTTCGCCTGTAGAAACTTAATTGGTTCCATTATTATTCTGAGTCTGCTCCTCATGTCTTTAAGGCGGAGCAGAGCCAGCGTTTCCTTCCCGAGGGGAACTATTATCGTTTTCCACTAGTTTTCCACTGTTTTTCCTGTCGTCATCGATTCTATCCTTAGGAGCTGGTCTTGGAGCCATCAGTTTGACACCGCTAGGTCCTGCTATCGAATCGCTGGGTGGTAGACTAGTGGGATCGGTACGTTCAGGCTTCTTTACCTTCGGCTTAGAGTTCTGACGTGGTCGATGTTTAATTTTACGAATCTGCGTTTCGCCAAAGCGGAAGTTTAACATGAATTGACGCTCAGCTAAAATCTTCAGTGAATCTTCATCCATGTAGAGCATCTATTCGGCATGTCTGTTTGCGTTTGTGCGGTTTATTAGGCCTCTTATCCTTTCGTCGCTGAAATCCGCGCTTAAGGGGAAGAATGCATGAAAGATTTCCGGACGAGGAATGTCTTTCACGTCCAAGGCAACCAGTTCAGCATTCTCCCAAGGCACGAGTGACTGAGTCACATCCTTCAGCCACAAGGCAGTTTCTTGGTCCTTACAGTAAAGAACCATGTACCCACTCTTGTAGCTACATTTTGCAAACTTCGGTTAGACCACCTCGTGCCTTTGCTCTTCGACTCTAAGGAGAAGGGCATCTTGTACAGCGTCCAGATTCGCTGTTGTCATTTGTTTCAATGGAAATCCCCTGTGAATTATCCCAACTTTCACCAAGCTAACTACATCCCTGAATGAGCGACCATCTGAGTGGGAGTTGGCCGCTGAACTTGTAGGTCGTCTTTGGACGCCTCTGGTTCCTGCGGCACCGTTTGTACTCTGGCCTGCCTCCATTCTAGTTGTAGTAGCCTGGTTACTGGTAAGAGATAAACCAGCGCGCTGCCTCGGACAAAGGGATTTTGTTCTTTTCGCGTCGGGTTTCTCTCCACTACTGCCATGCTCACCATTCCTGGAACGCTTAGCAGTGCTAGGAGTCATATGAACATCGGTCGAAAATACTATCGACCGACCCTCAACGCTAGTAAACCCGACAGCACGCATTTTCCTCATTCTTTGGCGTTGACCCTTGGAGACACAACGACGCCATTTTATTGTTGCGCTGCCTTCGCTTTCCGACGGGTCCCCACCAGAGGGGCGGGTTTTTTGGTGACGTTAATGTCATCATCGCTATCACTATCATTGCGTTTCGGCGTGTCCAAGATCGAAGAGGAGCAGGATTGGCTATCTGGACCGGAACCCATTAGTAGCCGACTCTCCAAAGATTCCTCGTTGCCGATAGATTCTACCGACATTACTTCTGGGAGCAAGCCGCATTCGATGTCCTTTGCTGTTTCACTTATTATGCCCACAATTTCGAGTCTATGTAATTCGAGTGTACCAAACCAAGGAGGACGCTTCAAAATCATTTTCAGAATTTTATTCTGAATCCTTTGAAGCGTTTTCTTCCTTGATGAAAAGCAACTTGACCAGATCGGTACAGCATAAAGCATTGCTGGTCTAAAAATTTGTTTGTAAATCAAAAGTTTGTTCTTTAAACAAAGTTTAGAGTTCCTGTTAATGAGAGGATATAAACATCTCGTAGATTTGATGCACTTGACTTGTATACTTTCAATGTGCTCTTTGAAAATAAGTTTTTTATCGTAAATTAGTCCCAAGTACTTAACCTTGTCAGGCCAACTTAAAAAAACCCCATTCATCTTGACAACGTGATTATTGTTTGGCTTGAGGAAAGAAGCTTCTTTTTTAGAAGCATTGGGAGAAATTTTCCACTTTTGCAAGTAGGAAGAAAAAATATCTAAACTTTTCTGCAATCGACTGCATATGACACGAAGACTTTTTTCTTTTACGGAAATGCTTGTGTCATCGCAGAACAACGACTTTGTGCATCCTGGAGGCAAATCAGGAAGATCTGAAGTGAATATGTTGTACAGGACTGAACCCAAGACTGAATATTGAGGTACACCTGCTCTGACAGGAAATCTATCAGATTTTGAATTCTGATAGACAACCTACAGAGTTCGATCAGTAAGATAATTTTTGAAAATTTTGATTAGGAAAACGGGAAAATTAAAAGTTTGCAATTTCGCAATCAAACCATTATGCCAAACACTGTCGAATGCATTTTCAATGTCTAAAAGAGCAGCTCCAGTGGAATAACTTCAGATTTGTTAGCTCGTATCATATTAGTAACTCTGAGCAATTGATGAGTAGTGGCATGCCCATGGCGAAATCCAAACTGTTCATCTGCAAAAATTGAATTTTCGTTGATGTGTGACATCATTCTGTTAAGAATAATTCTCTCAAATAATTTACTTATTGAAGAAAGCAAACTGATTGGTCGATAGGGGCCGTTCAATAATTACGTAAGCAAATTTTTCTACTTTTTCAAGCCTCCTCCCCCCCCCCTTGTAAGACATCGTAAGATTTTTTGATACCCCCCCTCCCTCTAGTAAGATCTTACTATCTTACTAGATTTTTATTATAGTTTTATCATCCTGAAGCAAGCACAATACTTCGTTTCCTCTTCTGTCCTTAATTCGAGTTAATCGTCTCTCCGTAATTTTTTTTATGAATTTTACCGTCCGCACTTTCATGAACATGATTTTTTGAACAGCTCCATTAACAATGTTTTTCTTACGTAAGATATTCAATTTACCCCCCTCCCTCCCCTGTAAGATAGCGTAAGAAAATTGCACACTCGCAAAACCTCACAAAATTCAGATTTGAATTAGGAACACTCTCAAGCTGCTGAGCAAGTCTTTGAGACTTTTGTTCATTGGATACAAGAAAACGTTCACCATCTTTTAAAACTGGAATAGGCTTTGAAGGTTTCTTAAGAATCTTCAACAGCTTCCAAAAGGGTTTTGAATATGGTTTCAATTTTTCAACTTTCGTCTCAAAATTTTGATTTCTCAGAAGAGTAAATCTATGTTTAATCTCTTTCTGTAAATCTTTATAAATAATTTAAAAACAGGGTCACGAGAACGTTGATATTGACGTCTGCGGACATTTTTCAAACGAAATAGAAGTCGAAGATTTTCGTCAATTATTGGTGAATCAAATTTCAATTGAGCCTTTGGAACAGAATAATTCCTGGCATTACCAATTGCACATTTTAATGCTTCCAAAGCGGAATCAATATTCACTTCGTTTTGCAAATCAAGCTCATTATTGAAATTTCTCTTAATAGTGCTGGGACTTTCAACCGGATATATTCATGATCCGGTTATCCGAAGCTCGGATCACGGTTGTGTAAACGAATATTATTCGGATGTCCGGATATCCGGATACGGATGATCAAATAGTTGGCTATCCGGATATACTATCCGGATATCCGGAATTTTTTTTCTGTCTTTTAGACCCGTTCGAATGAAATGTGACGCGAAAAATGGCTTTTTCCACAATCCCCCATCCCCTCGTAAGTAATTATTTACATAATTCTCATTAAACTATGTTCGGATACAATAACCGGATATCCGACTATCCGAAAATCCGGATATCCTGTCGGATAATATCCGGATATCCAGTTGATCCGGATTTTGGATATTTGTCGGATATCCGAGGTCGGATATTATATATTTTAATCCGGATAGTCCCAGCACTATCTCTCAAAATGAGTTTTGTATCTTTCCCAATGAGCCTTGTTATAATTAAAAACAGAGCTCATAGGGTTTAAAACTGATTTATGTGATAAAGAAAAAGTTATTGGAAGATGGTCAGAATCAAAGTCAGCATGTGTGATCAAATCACTACATACATGACTTTGATATGTTAGCACCAAATCAATTGTTGATGGGTTTCTTACAGAAGAAAAGCATGTCTCCGAATAGTCCGGAGACAACATAGAATAGTATCCTGAAAAACAATCATTGAATAAAATTTTGCCATTGGAATTACTTTGAGAATTATTCCATGATCGATGTTTAGCGTTAAAATCGCCGATTATAAAAAGTTTCGAACGATTTCTGGTGAGCTTTTGTAAATCACCTTTAAAATAATTTTTGTGCTTGCGTGTGCATTGGAATGATAAATATGCTGCGGCAATAAATAAAATCCCAAGTTCAGTTTGAACTTCAATTTCCAAAGCTTCAATAACTTTCGTCTCAAGATGGGGAAGAGCACGATGTTTGATTATACGATGAATAACAATTGCAATTCCACCGCCGGAACCCAGAATCCTATCTTATCTATGAACCACGTAATTGGGATTATATTTTAATTTGATGTTAGGTTTCAAAAATGTTTCAGTAATAATTGCAATATGCACATTATTTACTGTTAAAAAATTAAAAAGTTCATTCTCATTGGCCTTCAATGAGCGAGCATTCCAATTTAAAATTTTAATTGTTTTATTTAAAATCATTGCTAAATTTTATATTAGAAACAATTTTAATTGTAAAATTTGTACCTATTTGAATGGCTTCAAACATTGATTTTGCCTGCAACATGGCGTTCATGAGGTCGAACATTGCCTGTTGCAGGAAAGAAGGTAATTGACGTAATAGGCCTCAGGCAGTTGACATTAGAAAAAAAATATTTTCGGTAGTAATATTAGCTGGGGTAATAGGTGTACATTTATTTTCCACCGTGTTTTGCCTACCTCCCATATTAACGGTCATTTTCGAACTACCAACAATAGGCGGTAGAATGTTCGAACTACCTGTCCCTGTGCATATGTTAAACGAGTATGCAAAGAAGTAGAGGAAGTGGGTGTACGCTTGGAGAATTTTGTTTTGAAGTTTGTTTTGATTGGGAAATTGATATTTGTTTACCTTGCCTTGCCTTAACAATTACTAAACGGACTGGGCATTAGTAAAAATTTGACATATGGTCGCCGTTACAATTCGCACAGCGAAAATTTTTACTCTCTTTCACAGGACATGTGTCCTTTTTGTGAGAAGAGTCTCCACAAATGAGGCATTTTTGGTCCATGTTACAGAACTTTGAACCATGGCCATAACGTTGGTAAATACGGCATTGGGTGATATGCTTTTTACCTCCGCCAAACTTCCTATAAACTTCCCACTTTACACGCACGTTATATAAAGCTTGTGCTTTTTCAAAAAAAATTAAGTTATTAACCTCAATGCTGTAAAAATGAATTTAATATTTAACAAGGGAAATCTCAAGTTCGCTGACTGTTTTCGCCTCGTGATTTTTGTTTCATTAGAATTACTTGGGTAGGGGCTATGCCAAGTAATTCTGTTAAAGTAAGTTTGATCTCATCAACGGTTTGATCGTTGGTGAGACCTTTCAATACAACCTTGAACGGCTTGGCCCTCTTAGTGTCATATGTAAAAAAAATTATACATCTTTTCAGTTAAATACTGAATAAGACGATTACGACCCTTAATAGAGTCGGCTAATAAGCGGCATTCGCCTCTACGACCAATTTGATATGTAACTTTAACGTCAGAAACAAACGTTGAAAGTTTCTTTTTGAAAATATTGAATTCAGAAGAAATAGTTACCACAATAGGTGGAACTTTCTCTTTTTGACGTAGAACTACGTTTTACTTTAGCATACCACACAGGGATGCAAACTGAAAAACTGGGACGAAATTTGTCCCTTTTCAAATGCTTATAGGTCGGTTGATTTTCAACCGATTTTCTTCATTCCTGCAGCAATCGGAAAATTATACACGCATCTGCCCAAATGCAGAAAAATGTTATTTGAATCTACGAACTATTGCACCATTGAAAATTGTCAAGCCTTGTTGAAATAAAAATAACGTCCTCTGATTGGTCGCTTGCTTGCTGTGTGTGTATGATATGGTATCAAGTATGTATGTGTGTATGTGTGTATGATATGGTATGATTTGTGTATGGTATAATGATATGGTATGATGTGTGTGTGTGTCTATTTTTTTTTTCCTCATCTATAGTTTATTTGACACGGCACAAATACAATTCAATGTTTAACGGCGCCAATTATATCTGGTAGCTTACTTTCTAAAGTATTTTAATAACTAAAAGCAAATTTTTTATCCTCGCTGCCGACTACGAGCTGAAACTAAATCTAACTTAAGCTAGAATGTTTTGCATGAAAAGCACTGATTTGTTGTTTGATGGTTTTCCATCGCCATAGGTAAGCAGCATATTGAATATGTTCCGCTGCTGGGCCAAGATATTACGGACTGGCATATTGGGTTGTCTCCCTCGGGGCCTGAGAGTATCGTGCGGGTCTAGTTGCTGTTTCCGGATCCGGGGTCTTAACGTGTTCTTGTCGTTTGGTTGGATGTAGGCGGAAGGGGATAGGACTAAACTGGGGCGTGGATGGATTTCAGGAAAACGTATATAAGGGACATGTAGGATAGGTCACGGCTCGCCAAGACATCACGAACAGGAACAGCCGGCTGCCTACCTTCGGCCTGCAGGGAAGCTACTAATCTAGACCTGGCGTCACGGTGTACAGGGCATGACCAAACAACGTGCTCTATGTCGTGATAACCTTCACCACAGGCACAGATACCACTCTCCCCGAGCCCAACACGACGGAGATGCGCGTCAAATCTATAGTGATTGGACATAAGCCGGGACATCACGCAAATGAAATCCCGACCTACATCCAACCCCTTGAACCACGGGTTCGACGATACCTTGGGGATTATGGAATGTAACCACCTTCCCAGTTCCCCCTTGGTCCAAGAATTTTGCCAACTGATGATCGTATTCTGACGTACAAATGCGAAAAATTCATTAAAGGCAATTGGTCTTTCATAAATATCACCGTTTGTTGCGCCCACCTTAGCCAAAAAGTCCGCTTTCTCATTACCCGGTATCGAGCAGTGAGAAGGGACCCACGCTAAGGTAATCTGAGTAGATTTTTCGGATAAAGCACTCAGATGTTCCCGTATTTTCCCCAGGAAATACGGAGAGTGCTTAACATCTTTCATCGATCGGAGAGCCTCAATGGAACTGAGACTGTCCGTAAAGATGAAATAATGGTCCGTGGGCATTTTTTCGATAATCCCTAGGGTGTACTGAATTGCAGCTAATTCTGCGACGTAAACAGAAGCAGGATTATCGAGCTTATGGGAGACGGTTAAATTGTTATTGAAGATACCGAAGCCAGTGGACCCATCAAGAAGTGATCCGTCAGTGTAGTACATATTGTCGCAGTTGATGTTTCGATATTTATTGGAAAAAATTTTGGGGATCTGCTGCACGCGTTAATGATCCGGGATTCCACGAGTTTCTTCTATCATGGATGTATCGAAAAACACAGTAGAATCAGAAGTATTTGATAAGTCGACACGATTTGGAATATTCGAAGAAGGGTTAATATTTTGGGACATGTGATTGAAATACAATGTCATAAAACGGGTTTGAGAATTAAGTTCGATTAACCTTTCAAAATTTTCAATCACGGGACGGTTCAAGACCTCACATTTGATAAGAATACGAGAAGACAGGCTCCAGAAGCGGTTTTTCAATGGTAGTACTCCAGCTAAGACCTCCAAACTCATCGTATGGGTCGACTGCATGCAACCTAAGGCGATACGCAAACAACGATATTGTATTCGCTCCAGTTTGATCAAATGTGTGTTTGCTGCGGAGCGGAAGCAGAAACACCCGTATTCAATAACAGACAATATCGTTGTTTGGTAAAGCCTTATAAGGTCTCCTGGGTGGGCTCCCCACCATTGTCCGGTTATTGTACGAAGAAAATTCACTCTTTGTTGACATTTTTTCATCAGATACCTCACGTGACAACCAGACGAACCAGACACCAAGATATTTGTGTACCAAAACCTGAGAAATCGTTTTACCCATTAATTGTGTTTGAAGCTGAGCAGGTTCATGCTTCCTAGAAAAAACTACTATCTCAGTCTTCTCCGGAGAGAATTCGATACCTAGCTGTAAAGCCCAAGCAGACAAATTGTCCAAGGTATCTTGCAATGGTCCTTGCAAATCGGCAGCTTTGGCTCCTGTAACAGAGATTACACTGTCGTCTGCAAGTTGTCTTATCGTGCATGAGTTTGCCAGACATTCGTCGATGTCATTTACATAAAAGTTGTAGAGAAGGGGGCTTAAACATGAGCCCTGGGGAAGACCCATGTAGCTAATGCGAAAAGTTGCCAAATCGCCGTGCGTAAAATGCATGTGCTTTTCGGACAACAAATTGTGCAAAAAATTGTTCAAAATTGGAGAAAATCCTTGTCGGTGCAGTTTACCCGAAAGAATGTCAATAGAAACGGAATCAAAAGCCCCCTTAATGTCCAAGAACGCAGACGCCATTTGTTCTTTGCGAGCATACGCCAGCTGAATATCTGTTGAAAGCAACGCAAGACAATCATTCGTCCCTTTGGCACGGCGGAAGCTAAATTGAGTATCTGATAGTAGACCATTTGATTCGACCCAATGGTCTAAACGACGGAGTATCATTTTTTCCATCAATTTCCGGATACAGGATAGCATTGCAATCGGCCTATAAGAGTTGTGATCAGAAGCTGGTTTCCCTGGTTTTTGGATGGCGATCACCTTCACTTGCCTCCAATCCTGCGGTACAATATTTTGCTCCAGGAACTTATTGAACAAGTTCAACAAGCGCCTCTTGGCATTGCCGGGTAGATTCTTCAACAAGTTGAATTTGATTCTATCTAACCCAGGCGCGTTATTGTTACAGGACAGGAGGGCAACTGAAAATTCTGCCATCGTAAAGGTGATTCAATCGCGTCGTGGCCCGGAGACGCATCGCGAACAATGTTTTGCTCAGGAACAGAGTCCGGACATACTTTCCTGGCAAAATCAAATATCCACCTACTTGAAGACTCCTCGCTTTCGTTGACCGTTACGCGATTCCGCATTCTTCGGGCTGTGTTCCAAAGAGTGCTCATTGATGTCTCCCTCGACGTCTCGTTTACGAACCGACGCCAATATCCGCGTTTCTTTGCCTTAGTCAAGCTTTTAAACTTGGTATCAAGCTCCGAATAACGTTTAAAGTCGTCGGCATCGTCTGTATCCCGGAAGGTCAGATACGCGTCGGATCTTTGCGTGTAGACATCGGAGCACTCTTGGTCCCACCACGGAGTGGGAGGCCGTTCTTTGATCGTTACGCCGGGATATTTCTTCGTTTGGGCTTGCAACGCGGCGTCGAGAATCAAGCCCGCGAGGAGGTTGTATTCTTCAAGTGGTGGATG
Organism: Wyeomyia smithii; assembly: GCF_029784165.1. Classification (NCBI taxonomy): domain Eukaryota; kingdom Metazoa; phylum Arthropoda; class Insecta; order Diptera; family Culicidae; genus Wyeomyia; species Wyeomyia smithii. Next base: position 94,992,599 of record NC_073694.1, read on the forward strand.
ATGTTGAATCGACTCTACCACTTTTGAAATCATTTCCTCGTATAACTTTCAATCGACATTCCGTGTGAGGTCATACGGAATGTCAATTGGTCGCATGCGAGTTGACCCGTTATTAATTGAAATAAGAATAGGCAAATGGTCGCTACCGTGAGGATCAAGGATTACCTTCCATGTGCAATCCAACCGTAGCGACGTCGAACATAAGGATAGATCCAAAGCGCTTGGGCGCGCTGGAGGTTTCGGGATACGTGTCATTTCACCGTTGTTTAAAATAGTCATGTCGAAGTCATCGCAAAGGTTATAGATTAAAGAGGAGCGGTTATCATTGTATGGGGAACCCCAAGCCACGCCATGAGAGTTGAAGTCTCCCAAAATCAAACGTGGCGAGGGAAGAAGTTCTATTAAATCAAAGAGCAGCCGTTGCCCAACCTGTGCTCTGGGAGGAATATATATTGAGGCAATACAAAGCTCTTTACCTTGTATTGTCATTTGACATGCGACAACTTCGATGCCTGGAATCGAGGGGAGGTTAATACGATAGAAAGAATAGCACTTTTTAATCCCTAAAAGTACTCCTCCATATGGGGTGTCTCGATCAAGGCGAATAATATTAAAATCATGGAAGTTGAGATCAATATTTGAAGTAAGCCAAGTTTCACAAAGGGAAAATGCATCGCATTTGTTTTTATTTATCAAAACTTTAAACGAATCAATTTTTGGTAAAATACTTCTACAATTCCACTGTAAGACAGAGATAGAATCCTTCATATACGCAGTTGAATTAGGCATCGAAGGATACAATCGCTGCAAGGAGGGGCCATTGGGCAGTCAACTGCTTCAAAAATGATCTAACTGTTGGGAGGAATGCTGTAAGAAAAATTTTAATTGGATCGGGTACATTGAAATTTTCAAATATCCAGTCCACAATGTCAGAAAATTTCACTAATCCAGAGTTTGTTTCATCAACTGGATGTGCAAAAGGAACAACTGGGGTTTTGGATGTTCCTGGCAGTGCTGGGAACTCCTTCTGGGACTTTAAATTTGCAAGCCCAGGAGGAGTTTGCTTCGGTTTTTCCGCAGCACTGTTTGGTTTGTTCGTACTTTTCATTACACTTTGGGAAATCTTAGGACCTTTACGGGGAAGTTTAGGAGAAGAAACATTTTTCCTCTTTCTAGACTCCCCAGGATTGGCATAAGATGTTCCCGCTGATGAATCGTCAGAATCGGTTTCATCAGAGGGCAACAGATCAAAGGGGTTCAATGTTATGGTAGAAGTGGTCACGGTCTTCTTCAGCATCTCAGCGTAAGAACGCTTTGAACGCTCCTTAAGTGACCGCTTGATTTTATCTCTGAGCTGCATGTACACCGGGCATGTGGAGAGCTCATGCTGGTTTTCCCCACAGTGAATACATTTTTCAGCATTAACACTGCAAGAATCTTCCGCATGAGTCTCCCCACACTTGCTATATCGTGCCTTATTTCAGCAGTAGGCGGCTGTGTGGCCTAACTGCTTGCAATTGGTGCAATTCATAACACGGGGTACATACAATCGCACAGGCAGACGAACCCGGTCGATCGAGACGTGGCTAGGGAGTGCAGATCCGGCAAACGTAACGCGAAACGAGTCTGACGGAGTGTAAACTTTTTTACCGCCGACGAGAGACATGGACCGCAATTGCTTACAATCCAAAATCTTCGCCTGTGTTTCGGTATTTTTGAAGCAACCGGTTGCGCTTTCTAGGATATACTCGACAGACAGACTCGAATCGGTTATGACACCGTCGATCTCCACGTCTCGTGCGGGTATGTAGACGCGATACTCGCGTGTGAAGAGCTCAGAGCAAGCGATAGCATTGGCCTGTGCCAGATCACTGACCACGACACGGAGCTTGTTAGGTCGGACCTTGGAAATTTCGGTCACGGCCTTGTACCCCTTCGTCAGGTCTTTAGCAATTTGCAGTATGTTTAAACGCTTTGAATTCACTCCTGCCTTTGGACGAAAATAAACAGTATAGCTGCCCTGTTGAGATCCGTCCGGGTAAAGCCTGGGGCGAGGGGGGACTGGAGAATGAACAGGGGAGGGGGTAACAGAAGGGTCAGGGTCAGGGGGGTTCGAGATGGTGGCACGGGAGGCGAGGGATCTATATCCATTGCGCTAAATGTAGCGCACTAGCGCCGACAAGAACACGTACCTCTTTACTTCTTCCTTCCAGCAGTGGTTGTCCGATCGTTCGAAGCTGCACCCAAAGCAGCCAGCAGCACCAGTACAGCAGCACCAATACAGCCACCAGCAGTGAGCCGGGTGTGAGATCACTCAGCACAGCGACACGGACTCGACTGTCAACTGATGGGCTTGGATTAAAAAGATCTATTCACGGTGCACAGATCAAAACTGCAGCTGGTATTTTGCACCAATACAGCCAAAGTTGTGAGCCGGGTACAGAACGTATCGACACAACTCACAATCTAGTTGGCCTTTAGCCCTTTTAGGCCTTTAATACACTCTTTTGTTTGGCTATTCGTACACACGGACCGGATTGTAATAGAACGACCACTTTGCACGTCCGTTTCTGTCGAGTGTTCGACGCGGAATGTGTGTGTGTCTATGATATGGTATGATTTGTGTGTGTGTGTGCTTTGTATGGTTTTTTACTCGGCACGATCTGCTAACTGCTGAATCCGGTTCACGACCCTTCATTAGTAGAAATTATAACTAGTTTTATAGCGCTCAATACAGCCAAAAAAGCGCTATAAAACTTTGATAAAAACATTTGTATTACTAGGGTAATGAAACACTTAATGCATTGTTAATAGTGTACGTAGTTCTACGTCATTTATGCGGTCGTGTCTTGGATACAACCTCCTACTTTTTTGAAGATTTTACATTTTGTATAGTTTCATTACTAATAACTTCCATTTCACCAGCTTCTTGCTCAGGTAAAATATCAAAAGGATTGGCACTACAGACACTCGAAGTGTCAGAAAGAGATGCTTCTCTTTTCCTCCCCGCAGCGATGCGTGGTTTCTTTTTTCGTCCAGCCATTTCAGGTGATACGAAAAAAGTTAAAACAAATGTTAAACTCAAAAGTAGGTAGTCTTGAGAAAGACTGATGGGAAATAACTTTCAGGTATTCTTTAAAAGACACACTGACAAAACACAAACTTTGAAGCTATAGGCAGTCAAAATCCAGTCCACAAGCAACCGAAAGCACGTCTGATCTGTAGGACAGTTCAAGACGCACCGACGTTGGCTTTCAATGGTTTCTTCTATAGCATCAGCACCAGTTATCAAATCATCAACATAGAAGTCTTGGAGAATAATGCGTGAAGCTAAAGAATACTGTGAACCTTCATCTTCGCATAGCTGTACTAATGATCGGGTACCATAAGTCACGGTTTGTAGCTCCAGGACTCGTCAACTTTCACTTGGACTGACACGCCAAAATATGCGTTGAACAGATGTTTGTTCCGGGTTTACAAGGATTTGTCTGTACATTTTCGAAATATCAGCGGTGAACGTAAATGGAAAGCGGCGAAAAATGAAGTAATATAGATATCAAATCATTCTGCACAACAGGCCCAACATGCATTACTTCATTTAAAAATTTTTTGGAAGCAGCCTATTTAGCTGATGCATCGAAAACTACTCTAAGTTTTGTGCTAGAGCTGGTACAGCGCAGTACAGCATGGTGAGGTAGATAATATACCAACTTGCCAGGCTGATCAAATTTCTCCTGAATTTCCTTGCAATGGCCGAGAGATTCATATTCATTAATAAATTGAGAGTACAAACGATGTAGTTCAGGATTTTGTTGCAATCGTTTCTCGAGGAAAAAAAAACCTTAGGGCTGGCGATCGATTATTGTCCAACAGGTCAAAGTTATCACGAAACGGTAGGTCTACAATGAAGCGTCCGGAATCATTTCTACGATAAGTTCTACGGAAGATTTACTCTCATGGATGTTCCTCTGCTTGAGGCAAAACGACATCTTCCAACTCTTCCACTTCCTAAAATTGTTTAATCATTTCATTCAGGGATTCAATCGATACCGCATTCACTGATTGAGAATTAACAACCGGATCATAAACGTCGTGTACTTCACCAGAGAAGACCCAGCCTAATTCTGTTTCACGGAGTTCTGGTAAACCGTGATCAATAACATACTTTCCTGGTTTCATTAACGAGAAGAAGTGTGTAATACCGATCAGCAAATCTACATTCGAAGGCTTAGTCAATTGTGACTAGAATTTTCGTTCAATCTTCTCGCGGAAGCACACTTCTCACTAAATTGGTGAACGTTCACTGTCCGGTTTTTCGGATCCGGTTCGAAGGACCAAAATTATGTTGACGCCTTCTTCAACACGTAGAGGCGGGTAGGCGAGCGATGCCTCTAAGAACCGCTATCAGAATCGCTGCCGACTGAAAACCGTCACACAACACAAAGCGAAGAACGAAGCAAGCAAAGGACGCGGTAATCGCATACACGGCGAACACACGAAAGGATAACTGGCTCGGGAGGCAGCGCGAATGCTGTTTAAACACAAGGAAAATGAACCACCACACTAAGGTCCAATGCACACTTCTAGCGGACACAAACAAATACTTTCGGATTAATGATAAAGCACTGGGATCATTCACTTTAACTTTTAATTAAGAACACTTCGTTACAACTTGGAAATAAATACTCGACTGGAAATACACTTTGGAAGGATCCACTATAGATTCAAATTCAAACTTCGCAATGAAAATACACAATACACAATGAACTAGCTTGCGCATATAAGCGGACAAAAATTCAATAAAATGTTTTTGCACTCTAGTTTATGCAATTGTTGCTATGGGTTCTAGAAGCCCCAGTGGAATTTATTCTGGAAGGTCCATTTTCGGGGCATATCACCTAGACAAAACCATAAAAAGCGGCCTGTGGAAGTAATTTTATGAGCTTTGAACCAATAATTATAAAATTCTGTTCGAATATTCATAAAATCCCTCAGTTCCGGAACATATCGTCGGAAAACCGGATTTCCAGGATTGAGAAAATTGTTTCGGGGCACCGCTCTACCACAGCTATAAAGAATCGGTGCAAAATTAACAAAATTTGATAACTTCATTAAGAATAAACACACTGCACATACAGTGCGAAATTTTGCTCCGTAAACTGCGTACTTTTGCCCCGCATATTTTTTATATTTTTGCAAAAAGTGAAATTCTCCCGCACGAAAAAATAAAATAAATAAAACTCTAGTAGCAGACAATAAGTTCATGGAGGGCTTGGAAACAAAATCGAATTTTATGATATATTTTTGCCATAGCACTGTTGCAAAAACAATTAAATACGTACTTTTGCCCCTCACTACTCTATTGTTCTCAAGAAACACGTAGATTCTCCAAGAAACTTAACGCATCCCCTGCAGTTTTTGTGCCGCGAGCTGAAATGTGTCGCGATAAAGATGGCAAAATTTTGACGGATGAACGTGAGGTGATCGACAGGTGAAAGCAGCACTACAATGGACAACTGCATGGTGGAGATACAAAGGACCGAGAGGGTAGGAGGATCGACTTCGTCACCACAGCGGATTAGAGAAACATACCACCCCCACGATAAGTGAAGTTGAGGATGTTATCAAGCAGCTCAAGAACAACAAATCAGTTGAAAAGATGGCATCGCAGTGGCTCTTGATTAGCTAGGCCCGGATCGGTTGGCTTCCTGTGTCATCAGTTGATAGTCAGGATCTGGGATACAGAACAGAACAATTGCCGGAGAAGTGGAAGGAGGGAGCAATATGTTCAATATACTAGAAGGGCGACAAGTTGGAATGTGAGAACTCATCGCAGAAAAATGACATTGTGCAACCTGGAGGCAAATCAGGAAGATCTGAAGTAAAAATGTTGTACAGGACTGGGCCAAAGACAGAACATTGAGGCACACCTGCTCTGATAGGAAATCTATCAGATTTTGAATTCTGATAGACAACCTGCAGAGTTCGATCAGTGAGATAATTTTTTAAAATTTTGATCAGGAAAATTGAAAAATTAAAAGTTTGCAATTTCGCAATCAAACCTTTATGCCAAACACTGTCGAATGCTTTTTCTATATCTAAAAGCGCAGCTCCAGTGGAATAACCTTCAGATTTGTTAGCTCGTATTATATTAGTAGCTCTGAGCAATTGATGAGTAGTGGAATGCCCATGACAAAATCCACATTGCTCATCTCCAAAAATTGAATTTTCGTTGATGTGTGACATCATTCTGTTAAGAATAATTCTCTCAAACAGTTAACTTATTGAAGAAAGCAAACTGTTTGGTCGATAACTTGAAACCTCAGCTGGATTCTTATCCGGCTTTAAAATTGGAGTAATGTGTGCATTTTTCCATAATTTGAGGAAATATGCAATTTTGAAGCAGCTATTGAAAAATTTTACAAAAAAATTCATTGTGCTCTCAGGGAGATGTTTGATTAATATGTAAAAGATTTCATCGTCACCAGGTGTTTTTATATTTTTAAAATTTTCAATAATTGATTCAATGTCATTCAAGTTAGTTTCAATTATTTCTGTAGGTTAAAAATCGGGGAAGATATCAAATCAAATTGACGTGTGACTTAATCGTCAATTGGACTTACGAAATTCAAATTTGAATTATGAACATTCTCAAATTGCTGAGCAAGTCTTTGAGCCTTTTGTTCATTGGACACAAGAAAACGTTCACCATCTTTAAAAACTGGAATAGGCTTATAAGGTTTTTTAAGAATCTTCGACAGCTTCCAAAAGGGTTTTAAATATGGTTTCAATTTTTCAACTTTAGTCTCAAAATTTTGATTTCTCAGAAGAGTAAATCTATGTTTAATCTCTTTCTTTAAATCTTTATAAATAATTTAAAAAACAGGGTCACGAGAACGTTGATATTTACGTCTGCGGATTTGCACGATTTCTGGCGGATTTTGCACGATTTCTGGTGAGTTTTTGTAGATCAAAAAAAAAAATTTGTGCTCGCGTGTGCATTGGAAAGGTAAATATGTTGCGGTAATAAATAAAATCCCAAGTTCAGTTTGAACTTCAATTCTCAAAGTCTATATATGAAGAAAAAATTCTCAAAGTTTCAATAACTTTCGTCTCAAGATGGGGAATAGCACGATGTTTGATTATACGATGAATAACAATTGCAATTCCACCGCCGGAACCCAGGACCCTGTCATATCTATGAACCACGTAATTGGGATCATATCTCAATTTGATGTTAGGTTTTAAAAATGTTTCAGTAATAATTGCAATGTGCACATTATTTACTGTTAAAAAATTAAAAAGCTCTTTCTCATTGGCTTTCAGTGAGCGAGCATTCCAATTTGAAATTTTTATTGTTTTATTCAAAATCATTGCTAAATTTTAAATTAGAAACAATTTTAATTGTAAAATTTGTACCTATTTGAATGGCTTCAAACATTGATTTTGCCTGCAACATGGCGTTCATGAGGTCGAACATTGCCTGTTGCAGAAAAGAAAGTTTACCTGCTGTAATAGGCCCCAGGCAATTAATATTAGAAAAAATATTTTCGGTAGCAATATTAGCTGGGATAATAGTTGTATTTTTTATTTTCAACCGTGTTTGCTTATATTAACGGTTATATTAACGGTCATTTTCGAACTACCAACATTGAGCGGTAGAATGTTCGAACTACCTATAAACTGTGCATATGTTAAACGAGTATGCAAAGAAGTAGAAGAAATGGGCGGTACTGGTACGCTTGGAGAATTTTGTTTTGAAGTTTATTTTGATTGGGAAATTGAATTTTGTTTACCTGGCCTTGCCTTAACATTTGCTAAACGGACTGGGCATTGGTATAAATTTGACATATGGTCGCCGTTACTATTCGCACAGCGAAAATTTTTGCTCTCTTTCACAGGACATGTGTCCTTTTTGTGAGATGTTTCCCCTCCGCCAAACTTTCGATACAATTCCCATTTCACTCGCATTATAGATAGCATGTGCTTTGTAAAAAAATTTCAAATTGTTAACCTCAGTGCGGTCAAAATGAAATAATTAACAAGGAAAACTCCAGCTCGCTTACTGTTTTCGCCTCGTGATTTTTGTTTCATTAGAATTACTTGGGTAGGGGCTATGCCAAGTAATTCTGTTAAAGTAAGTTTGATCTCATCAACGGTTTGATCGTTGGTGAGACCTTTCAATACAACCTTGAACGGTTTGGCGCCTCTAGTGTCATATGTAAAAAACCCAAATTAATCCACCTAGCGGTCAGACTCAGCCTTTCTCATTCAAACTTATTATTTGTAAAAATAAATTTACATGAATGTTTAAATCCATTATAGGTATATTCACTCTTTGGGTTCTAAAATATTGCTGTTGTTATTGAAGTATAAAATAAGAAATTTGACGTAATGTTAGTGCTTAAGAAATAGCGAAATAAGAGAAATGACTCTTAATTTCGAACAATTTAATCACGAGCGATACCAGGAACGTTCAAATAGTACGATACCACATTTTACTAGCCCGTTCATCTGATATCAATATTGTTCAAAACGGTTGTGTAGTTCCTAATATAATGAAGTTTCTTCATTTTCACATTTCGATACATTACAGACAAAGTTACAGTCCAATTACAGCAAAATTTAATAGGGTGTTATGAGGCAGCCAGACCTTTCATTTGACACTAATTTTGTGGAAATCGGTTCAACCATCTCAGAGAAAAGCGAGTGAGTTTATGTAGTCTTCGGAATATGTTTTTCTTTCATAGATGGATTTCACATTTTTAAACATAACAGGCAAAGTAATTATCCGGTTGCAAAAAAAAATCACAGGATCTTGTGGGGCGTCAAGACCTTCCATATGACACTGATTTTATGAAAATCGGTCCAGCCATCTCTGAGAAACATGAAACATGAGTGAGATTAAATAGTCTCCATAACACGTTTCTTTCCATAACTTTTGAACCACAAGTTCAATCTTCATAAAATTCAAAAGTAAAGGGTTTTCTAGGTAGCCCGTTCATTTGAAATTAGTTTTGTTCAAATTGGTTCTGTAGTTTCTGAGACATTGATGTTTCGTTATTTTTACATTTTGATACATAACCTCTAAACTAGAAATCCGAATACAATAAAATTCAATGGGGCAACTATATATACCTTTCATTTGCAATTAATTTTATTGAAATCGGTTCAGCCATCTCTGAGAAAATCGAGTGAGATTGGGAGAGCGTTACACACACACATACAGAAAATGCTCAGCTCGTCTAACTGGGTCGAGTGATATACGACATTCGGCCCTTTGGAGCACTTTTATACCTTTAGTTTTTGCAGTGATTGCTATACCTCTCTAGGAGAAAGGCGAAAAAAAATGACTTTTAATATCGAACAATTTCATCACGAGCGATACCGGGAACGTTCAAATAGTACGATACCACATTTAAATTATTTTGAGCCCATATATATCGTTCAAAGCAGGTATGGTTTTAAGTAGTTTTTGAATTTCTTTTCGTTTCATTACTTTTGAACCACATATCAAGTTGTTATGAAGTTTGTTATTTGTAAGTTTAAGAGATAACTCGTTCGTTTGACACTTGTTATGTTAAATAAGTCGTGTAATTTTTGAGATAATAGACTTTCGTTGTTATTACAATTTAATACATAACGGTTGCTTAAGTTCGATTATAATCGAATGAAATGGGAACGTATAGAGCAGCCGAATTAAGAAACCACTTGTTCAATCATAATTCATCAGTTAACCCTTAACTAGCCCGCTCATCTGATATCAATATTGTTCAAATCGGTTGTGTAGTTTCTGAGATTAATGATGTTTCGTGATTTTCACATTTCGATACATTACAGACGAAGTTACAGTTCGATTACAGTAAAATTCAATAAGGTGTTATGAGGCAGCTAGACCTTTCATTTGACACTAATTTTGTGGAAATCGGTTCAGCCATCTCTGCGAAAAAAGAATGAGTTTAAGTAGTCTTGTGAAATTTCTCTTTTCATAGCTGGATTTCACATTTTTAAATATAACAGGCAAAGTAATAGTCCAATTGCAAAAAAATCAATAGGATCTTATGGGGCAACTAGACCTTCCATTTGACACCGATTTTATGAAAATCGGTCAAGCCATCTCTGAGAAACATGAGTGAGATTAAACAGTCTCCAGAACACGTTTCTCTCCATAACTTCTGAATCACAAGTTCAATCTTCGTAAAATTCAAAAGTTAAGGGTTTTTCAAGTATCCCGTTCATTTGAAATTTATTTTGTTCAAATCGGTTGCGTAGTTTCTGAGATATTGATGTTTCGTGATTTTTACATTTTGATACATAACCTCTAAACTAGAAATCCGATTACAATTAAATTCAATAGGGTCTTGTGGGGCAAATAGACCTTTCATTTGCAATTAGTTTTATTGAAATCGGTCCAGCCATCTCCGAGAAAATCGAGTGAGATCGAGTGACACACACACATACGCACACACACACACAGAAAATGCTCAGCTCGTCGAACTGAGTCGATTGATATACGAGATTTGACCCTCTGGAGCACTTTTATTCCTTTGGTTTTTGCAGTGATTGCTATACCTTTCTAGGAGAAAGGCAAAAAAATTCATATAAATACTGAATAACACGAATCCAATCTTTCAATGTTTGGGCCAGTAAGCGGCATTCGCCCCTTCGGTCAATTTGATAAGTAACTTTGACGTTGGAGAGAAACGTAGAAAGTTCTCTTTTGAAAATGTTAAATTCAGAAGCAATAGTTACTACAATAGGTGGAACTTTCCCTTTTTTATAGAAATTTTACTTTGAATAGTTTTACTTTCGAACATTTCAATTTCGCCGGCTTCTTGCTCAGGCAGAATATCAAATAAATTTTCACTGCATAAGCTGTCAGAAAGAGATGCCTCTCTTTTCCTCCCCGTAGCGATGCGTGGTTTCTTTTTCCGTCTTGCCATTTCAGGTGATACGAAAAAAGTTCAAAAATAATATCAAATTGCAAATCTCGAGAAAGAAAGAAATAGGTAGTCTTGAGAAAGACTGATGTAAGTTAACTTTCAGGTAATCTTTAAAAGACGCTCTGACAAAACACAAACTTTGAAGCTATAGGCAGTCAAAAACCAGTCCACAAGCAACCGAAAACTCGTCTGACCTGTCGGGCAGCGTACATCTCCTTCAATGTTGCTCGTCATCTACGATGACAGCTACTGATGGTTTATCAGACGAGATTGCTGACTGCTGCTTATCATCAGGGTTGTCGCAACGGGGATACTCGTTGTCACATGTAGAGACGCGCAACGCGAGCTAGGTGGTTGAACCAAATGGAGTAAGTTCTTGGAAATGTTGGACGCCCAAGAACCTGGAGACAAGCTTTCATGGACCGATTTCTTCGGCGTAACATTATGACGCAGATAAAATTCTGAGGGATGTTTCGCCAGAAAAATAAGTAAGTAAGTATGCTCTTACTGCGCGAACAAGAAAACCGACTATGAGAAGCATCTAAATAGGTAATCAGAAAAAAGAATTATAAGTATCCCGTTAGACTCTACTAGAAATTCCTTTCTAGTAGAGTCTAACGAAATACTCATAATTCTTTTTTCTGATTTCCTAAATCACGACGAGCAGGTTCCCAGTATAGGAGCTTGTGTCAACTTCAAACGAAGAATACGTGGGTGACTTTAACACTTAGGATTTTGAGTGGGAGAGTCGCTGCACAGATTTTGCAGAATGCATTGGTAAAGCATAACTTTGGGACTAAAAGTACATTCAGCGAAAATGGTGTAATGGAAATCACAATGTGAAACGGCATTCGACGAGTAGAGTTAACACTTCAGCGGGTGGAAGACATCGCATTTCGATGTCGAGGTATCTGACGAGGCAACAAAAAGATAGCTCGATGGGAGGGGGGAGTGGCTTTGCCCGCTGACCACCTTTGCTTTGCTGACCAACTAGTTACCACACTATCGCGGACATGTGACACCATCATGCCTAAAACTCAGCAATCAGGAATGGAAAGCCATCGGTTTACTGCCGGACTAACGCGATAGCGGAGAGTACGAATAAGGTGAGCAAAAGGGCTTGTTTTGATAGGCTATGTGCGAGTGGCAATACGAATCCGTGGGGCAACGCTAACAGGATCGTAATGACCAAGCGGATGCGGAGCGTATCATCATGGGCCTTTTTCCATGCCACGAGCTAGTCAGTCTCACGTCCGACGCTCCAGTATTTCAAACACAGACCAGGGATGGTCGGCCAACTTGCCGGACATTCGACCCGTGAGTGACGACAGTCGTGTCGAGGTTGTGGAGGAAGCAACAGTTATGGATGAGGAACTCATTGTTATCGCCAATTCCTTTATGGTGAGTAAGGCACCGGGGCTGGAACCCTGGGCCACTTTTATGGTCACCAGAATGGCCATGAAAGTGCCCTCCGGGCTATTCCGGGCCTTTTCCCGGACAGGTGAAAGTGACAGAATCTGGTCCTATTGCCGAAGACAGGCCCCTTCGGCATACAGATCCATCTGTCTGCTAGACATTGCCGGCAAAGTACTTGTGAAGAATATCCCCAACAGACTGGTGAAGTACACAGAGGGTGTAAACGGTCTGACAAGTAATTCGGCTTCCGGAAAGATAATTGCACGCCGGATGCTATTCTCTCCGTCACCAAGACGGCGGAGGTGGCAGTCCAGCGCTAGAAAAGAGGCATTCGCTATTGCCAAATATCTTAAAATAACAATAAAGTTGCGGACATGAGCTTTTCGTTGCGATTTTGGTTTGCGGTTTAAAGCCATAGTTTTTGTAAAAAGTTGTTTCTTAAGGTGCCGCCACACGGACGCTAATATCCTTAGTTTCTTAGTCTTAGTTGATTGTAAAAAGCATTTTTTCATCACTGATTAGTAGGCTATGAACTATTCGGGCATGACGGAGTAGTTCAGGGTCTCTATGTTATAGCTTTTGACAGTACAATCCCGCGTTATGATGAAAAAAATGCTTTTTACAATCAACTATGACTTTGAAAGAAAGGTAATTAGCGTCCGTGTGGCGGCACCTTTATACATAGTCCTCTATTTATGTGCAAATGAAAATTAGGGTGATCCTAAAATCAACAAAATAAAAACAAACTAACTTGTTTTTATTTGCATAAATAATTGTAAACATTCTTGAAGATCAACTAATTCTAAGTAACTTTGTGAAAAAACTTTTTTGTAGACTTTAAATTTGGTTTCCAAAAACAGTCTTTTCGCTCTATTTTTTCAATTCAAATTTAAAAACAAAGTTTTCTTCGGTAACTTTAATCAAAAATACGCCAATTTTGACGAAAAAACATTGTCGATATACTGTACAGATGAAGAGTTTTCACTATTTCTATTTTAAAAATAGGCCCTTTTAAAATATTAATGTCTCCTAAACAAACATAAATAATATTTTTTGGTATCATTTGAAAGAACAAATATTGTATAAATATTATGACGAAATACCGAAAGTTGCTTAAAATTAGTTAATCTACAAATGTGCCGATGAATGTATACATTTATTTCTGCAAATAAAAAAGTTAGTTATTTTATTTAGTCGATTTCAGGACCACCCTAGTTTTCATTTGCACATAAAAAATAGTATAAAAATTAGAAACAAGTTCTTAGAAAAAAAATTTACTCTTAAACCACAAAATCGCATAGAAAAACTCATGTCCGCCTACATTGTCTTACTGTACCACTGTGCATTGTTGTTGAATTTCTGTGACCGACATTCTCACACACGAAACTGAATTTACTCAAGTTTAGATTTAGTTGACTCAATTTCATACTTTCACAGAAAAACCTCAAATCATGTGAAAAAAATTACTTGTTGCAGATTTCGTGCGTATATTGTTTGTATGTAAAACTAACGCCATTCCGGAAGTTAAATATTGATAATATAATAAATGTAGCTTATCGAGACACGAAGAAGAAATATTCAAATAATCAGGCCACGATGTGTAAATGGTAAACTAATCCCAAGTTGCTATATAGGTAGTTTCCTGTGTAACTTCACTAGCTCAGATCCATCACGGGAAGCAACTACAAAATGTGCGGCCGTCAAACTCAAGCTCTATAATCAGGCCACGAAGTATACAATTAAATGAATGTTTCAATTACCTCGTGGAAAAGATAAAAGGAGAAACCGCACAATGGTTGTCAATAGTCGTATATGGTTGTTGTGCAACTTTTAGCTTAGATAACACTTGAATGTTCTATCAATTTAACAATTTAAGTATGGACATATATAATGTTGTAATTGGTTTAAAAGCTTTATTATATTATATATAAAAGATATTCAACAAAACAAACATAATTAGTGATAACAATTGTTATGCAAAAACTATTATTTAATGTTTAGTTTTTTTTCCCAGAAGTTGCCATCTTACAATTCAAAATGGTGTCTGAGGTCAACTCTTAGCTCCATGCATCATTCTTGTTAAAGAAACACTCATATTGGGTGGTATTTGGTCACTTTAGGCTATTTTCCAAAAACCGGAAGTCACCACCCTGGATTTTAAAATGGCATTTGGAGACAATTTCTGGCCCCTGAGCGTCATTCTGGTTAAAGAAACACCCATATTTGGTTGTTTTTGGATCATTTTCGGCAGTTTTCAGTCACCAAAAGTCGCCATTCTACAACTCGAAATGTTGTCTGAGGTCGATTTGTGGTTCAGTGCATCATCACGATTTCGGAAATACCCATATTGGGTGGTATTTGGTCATATCTCGCTGTTTTTCAGAAACCGGAAGTTGCCATCTTGGATTTCAAAATGGTATTCAGAGACAATTTCTGGCCTCTGAGCGTCATTCTGGTTAGAGAAACATCCATATTAGGTGGTATTCGGTCATTTTCGTCTCTTTTCCAGTCACCGAAAGTCGCCATCTTACAATTCAAAATGTTGTCTGAGGTCGATTTGTGGCTTCAGTGCATCATAACAATCGCGGAAATACCCATATTTGGTCATTTGCCGTTATTTTCAGAAACCGGAATTCGCCAGCTTGGATTTTAAAATGGCATTTTGAGACAATTTCTGGCCTCTGAGCGTCATTCTGGTTATAAAACACCCATATTATGCGGTATTTGGTCATTTTCGGCAGTTTTCCAGTCACTGGAAGTCGCCATTTTACAATTAAAAATGTTGTCGGAGGTCGACAAACGTACAAACCGTGGAACACCACCCATGGATTGCTTCATACATAGGCGAACCTTATTATTATAAAATATTCGGCCGAGTCTACTTTACAATAATATGTGCATTTTTTTCAGTGTACCCATTAGGGTAATATTATTGTCAAAAGTTACTCTTTTTCGCATGTCGTGTAGAAGGCGCACCTAGCGGTCGAAAAGGTGACCAACGCTTCTGTCATTTTCAATTTGTCTTCATAATTTCACGTAAGTGAACTATATTGGTATTTAAGGTATTTGCTATTGCGCAATTATAACGATCGCGCTCAGGAGCATTAACGCTTCTGTGTCGTTGTTCTAGATTTTGGAAAATTACTTCCAGTATCGAGCACTTGTTTACAACACGGCGGAGGGTCAGAAGTACTTCCCAATCTCCGCAGGTACCGTAAGCTCCCATCCTGAGGCCGGTGTCGTGAAGTGTGTATGACGTAATGTTGAAGCTCAAGTTCCCTGTACGGGTTGTGATAGCCGGTTTGCGGACGATATAGCGCTGGGGTTCTACAGTTGGTTGTAGAGGTCGAGTTGACGGTAGCGCACTGCATACGCAAAGTCGAGACTGCACCATTATCTGAATGCGATCTTTGAAACTCTTAGGAATTATGGGTTAATCCTACGTTTAAAAGCCACGTCAACTATGTCTGTAAGAGGGCCTCAACGGCTATTACAGCACCATCTCAAATGATGTCGAATAGCTCAGCGATATACGGTAGCAAGCGAAAACTTCTTGCCAGCGTGATTGTGTCCAGACTACGGTAGGATAGGTCAGTGTGGCCCAAGGCGCTAGGTACTAGAAGTTATCGTGGTAAACTGAAAAGTACCTACAGCTTCATGAGCCTGAGGGTTGTGAGTACGTATAGTACGGTGTAGTACGACGCAATTTGCATCTTGTCCGGCATGATGCCTAACAGCATCGTCATTAAGAAGTATTCATCATTAGATGGCAGCGGGAATGGTCTAAATCCGCAAAGGGTAGATGGACGCACCGACTTATCCCGGAGATATCCGGATGGGTGAGGAATTGTAATGAAATAGTGAACTTACTCCTGACACGAATTCTGTCAGGCCGTGGCTGCTTCAGGTAGTATCTACATAGGTTCGGGCAAGTGGTGTCCCCAATGTGTCCCGAGTGCGTGGATGTGGAGGAGACCGCTGATCATGTCCGGACAAATTATTTCGGAAGTTGTGCGAAGACCCGAACATCTGTAGTTCGGTTTGTGCGGCAGTTTCTCAGATAGTCCTGGAGCTACAACGTGTGTGGCTGGTCAACCACCAACACGTCAGTGTTAGCTAACTGTCGGTCTCCAGGTGGTTAGCTATGAGGTGCAAATTCTTGGTATCCGAAATGACGACGTACCCACGGTTCGACGACGTTCTGTAGACCCTCCCTCATGGATGATTCCGGCCCAAACCATCATCGACGATTGTTATCTGTTGCCGGATGACAGCACGTAAACCGTTTGCAAATAAATTTTATTGAAGTTTTTTCCACTCATACATATGTATGGGAATATGAATGTTACTATGGGTGGCTCTAACATAGTAAAACGTAATACTCGCCACATTCAGTCAATCTGGGTCGATACATGAGGGTCTCAACTAGCACGAAAAAATAAACTTTGGATTTAAGTCATGTGCAAAAAAAAATTATTGAATTTTTTTCCCCTCATATGTATGTATGGAAATAAGAATGTTACTGTGGGTGGCTGTAACATAGTAAAACGTAATACTCGCCACATTCTGTCAATCTGGGTCGATACATGAGGGTCTCAACTAGCATAGAAAAATAAACTCTGGACTTGAGTCGAGTGCAAAAAATTTTATTTAATTTTTTTTCGCTTATTTATATGTATGGGAATATGAATGTTACTATGGGTGGCTCAAACATAGTAAAACGTAATACTCGCCACATTCAGTCAATCTGGGTCGATACATGAGGGTCTCAACTAGCACGAAAAAATAAACTTTGGACTTAGGTCGTGTGCAAAAAATTTTTATTGAATTTTAGATTCGCTCATATATATGTATGGGAATATGATTGTTACTATGGGTGGCTCTAACATAGTAAAATGTAATACTCGCCACATTCAGTCAATCTGGGTCGATACATGAGGGTTTCAACTAGCACGGAAAAATAAACTTTGGAATTAATTCGTGTGCGAAAATATTTTATTGAGTTTTTTTCCGCTTGGGGCCAATGTAATAATTATTGATCTCTTGCTTGCGAATCAAGAGTCATGGCTTTCCCAAAACTTCATAAAGTAAGAATCAACAAATCTGATACAATGTCTTGTTTTATTCATTTCCCCTAACCCACTTTCTAGAGCTTAAAATTCTACCGCTACTCATCTCCCTTTCAATCACTCACCCTTTTCATTCTGCTTTCCATCTTCGAGCTTGCTGCCACCTATACTCGTCGATGGGCTTTTGCGCTCCACTCCGGTCTCGCGTTCCATTGGTCGGACTTGCTCGCGCGACTCGTCGCTTGCTCTCGGTTGTTAGGTCCTGAGCAGAATTTTGAAGACGCACCGGATGACGACGTGAATTCAATAATAATAAGAACTGCTGCGGGGAGTCGATCTCCAATGGCCGAGCGCAATGAGTAACCGGCCGCCAAATGCTGATTTCCTCTGCGAAGCCACTGTAACGATGCTACGGCAAAAGACAGCTCCCAGTTGCGTGCCCTTTGGCAAGTCTCTCGAAGATATTGGTGTGCCTACGGATCGTCCTCGGTTCAGTGTTGGTTCGTATTCAGCTCTGGAGAAACCATTCACGACGATTGTGGTGGCCAAGACCGACAGCGCAGGATGCCGACAAAACCGGAACCAGGAACAAAAACCCTGCAACCAATCGGTTCTTACGTTAGCAAGTGTACACGTGTTTTCAGCTTTTTGAGGTTACCTCCTCAGAGGGCTTTTTGTTCGCTTCTCGAATGGTTTGACGGGCAAAGTTTATCCTTTGCGTTTTCCGCTGTGTTTGTGCAGTAATTTTCTGGCACACGATGCGCTGCAGCTTTACAACCAACCTCGACGTTCCGGCACCACAATGAGAAAGAACTTCCGTCTGCTCTGCACTTTAATAATACTTTTGACAGCTCCTCTATCTCTGACAGTGGCCGTGCTGCCGATTTTCCAAAACTATTTTGCAAACCCTCTTTACCGACATGTGAATCCGTTACCGACGAGTGCGCATTTGACGAATCCCCAGTGAATCGATATTTCAACTGCGTCGTGCACAAAAAAATTTTATTGAATTTTGTCCGCTCATATATATGAATGGGAATATGAATGTTACTATGGGTGGCTCTAACATAGTAAAACGTAATACTCGCCACATTCAGTCAACCTGGGTCGATACATGAGAGTCTCAACTAGCACGAAAAAATAAACTTTGGACTTAAGTTGTGTGCGCGACGTCGTTAATTATTATTATATTCATAAAAGAAATTACCACCAACATACAGCCACAAAATTTTTTTGGGGGATGCTTTTAGAGGGTAGATTCACAAATTAGTAAGGTTACGTGAATTCACCCACCAAGCCACTTAAATATTTTGTAGTTTGACATGCAGGTGCCGCTGTTGATAGTTCACCTAGTCGCTGCTAGAGGGCCAAATAAAATTTTAGTAGGTGAAATTTTTGGTGGGTAAATTCACGCAAGTTTTAACTCAGAGCGAGAGGTTTTCTCCACTCTCTGTTTACCATTTACTTTACTAAGGCACAGCGGAAGGCTGCGCGAAGTTCTATGCCACCTACTGCATAATCTGTCGCAACATTATTACATAGCATATTGACAAAGCTGTTCGCGGTCCTCTGTCAAGGCAACCGAATGTTTCGCCTGACTAAATCACAGCAGAAGGCTGTGTCTATTTGAGAACAGAAATATACTTTCATCACAAAACTCGTGACGGAACATTGGGTTCTGCGCAGGGTGTGACGTCACACCGTCATAACGCATGAATCCGTATACAAACTATATGACCTTCAAGTGTATGAGGTCCTAAGCGAATGAGTTTATAGAAGGTCGATTGCCTTACTAAATAATAATCACACAGCCTACAAACCAAACCTCCATGTTTATTGCCCGCAGGAATGTCATGTAGAAAACCTGATGTTGTTTTCGACGAGTTTTCTACGTAGAATACCTTTGGAAGAATACCTAACCGAAAACGAGTATTCTACGAAAACCTGCAAGGAGATTTTTGTGGTTAATTACATGAAGAATAAACAAAATTTAAGTTTAAAAATATTATTTATTTTTGCCTTTCTCCTAGAAATGTATAGCAATCACTTGCAAAACCGAAAGTATAAAAGTGCTCCAAAGGGCCGAATGGCATGTATCACTCGACCCAACTCGACGAGCTGAGCATTTTCTGTATGTGTGTGTGTGTGTATGTGTGTGTGTATGTGTGTGTGTATGTGTGTGTGTATGTGTGTGTGTATGTGTGTGTGTATGTGTGTGTGTATGTGTGTGTGTATGTGCAGATTTTTATTCTCACTCACTTTTCTCAGAGATGGCTGGACCAATTTTCATGAAATTAATTGCTAATGAAAGGTCTGGTTGCCCCATAAGACCCTATTAAATTTCATTGTGATCGGATTTCTAGTTTAGAGGTTATGTATCAAAATGTCAAAATCATGAAACATCATTATCTCAAAAACTACACAACCGATTTGAACAAAATTGGTTTCCAATGAACGAGCTGCTTGAAATACCCTTAATTTTTGAATTTTATGAAGATTGAACTTGTGGTTCAAAAGTAACGAAAAGAAACGTGTCTTGAAGACTGTTTAATCTCACTCATGTTTCTCAGAGATGGCTGGACCGATTTTCATAAAATAAGTGTCAAATGGAAGGTCTAGTTGCCCAGTAAGACCTTATCGATTTGTTTTTCAATCGGACTATTACTTTGCCTGTTATGTTTGAAAATGTGAAATCCAGCTATGAAAAGGAAAATATTTCGAAGACTACTTGGACTCACTCACTTTTCTCAGAGATGGCTGACCCGATTTCCACAAAATGGTGTAAAATAAAAAGTCTAGCTGCCTTATAATACCCTATTGAATTTTACTGTAATCGGACTGTAACTTCGTCTGTAATGTACCGAAATATGAAAATCACGAAACTTCATTATCTCAGAAACTACAAAACCGATTTGATTAATATTATTATCAGATGAGCGGGCTAGTTAAGGGTTAACTGATGAATTATGACTGAACACGTGCTTTCAAAATTTGGCTGCCCTATACGTTCCCATTTCACTTGATTATAATCGAACTTAAGCAACCGTTATGTATTAAATTGTTAACAAAACAACGAAAGTCTATTATCTCAAAGATTACATGACTTATTTGAACATAACTAGTGCCATACGAACGAGTCATCTCTCAAACTTACAAATAACAAACTTCATAACAATTTGATACGTGGCTCAAAAGTTATGGAAAGAGAAGAAATTCGAAGACTATTGAAAGCTATACCTGGCTTGATCAATATATGTGGCCTCAACATAATTTTAATGTGGTATCGTACTATTTGAACTTTCCAAATTCATTGATTCCTTGCGATGTGTTTAAAATCTGAAAATGCACGACGAATCGGCCATAGGATATAATCAAAGTCAAAAGACAAATCGTTTAGAATGATTGGTTTTATCGAAATGACAACATCCTCGACTTTTGGCTTCTGTACATCGCCTTAATTCTGATATATTCATATTGGGTGGTATTCGGTCATTTTCAGCAGATTTTCTGGCATCATTCTGACACCAGAAATACCCATATTGGGTGGTATTTAGGTATTTTGGTTGTTTTCCAGAAACTAAAAGTGGTCGTCTCTAAATTCAAAATGGTGTCAAGGGTCAATGTTTGGTTTCTATGCATTATCTCGATTACGATCCATATTGAGTATTATTCGGTCATTTTCGACTGTTTCTTAGAAGTCGCCATTTAGCAATTCAAAATGGTGCCTGAGGTCAATTCTTTGCTTCTTGCATCATTCTGGTTCCAGAGATAGGGTAACCGCTCCTATATCCATCTCAGTACCTATATTCATCTCATCACGCCTCGTTGATCAAATTATCATCAAATTTTACCATATTTTCAACGTAAAATTTACAGCCCTTCCAGAAGAGGGAGGAGTGTCCAACCATTATGAACATATTTGTTACCCCTAGAAACATTCACATGCTAAATTTGGTTCCATTTACTCGGTTAGTTCTCGAGATGTGCAGAAATTTGTGTTTCATTTGTATGGCGCCCCTCCCTTCAAAAGTAGGAGGGGTGTCAAAATATTATGGACATATTTCTTACCACTAAAAACATTTACCTGCCAAATTTGGTTCCATTTGGTTGATTAGTTCTTGAGATGTGCAGAAATTTGTGTTTCGTTTGTTTCGAACCCCTCCCTTCCAGAAAAGGAAGGGGCGTCCAATTATTATGGACATACTTATTACCCCTTAAAACATCCACATGCCAAATTCGTTTTCATTTGCTTGGTTTGTTTTTGAGTTGTGCAGAAATTTATGTTTCATTTGTATGGGCCCTCTCCCTTCCAGAAAAAGGAGGGGTTTATCGGCACCAAAAACCCCTACATACAAATTTTCACGTCGATTGGTTCGGTAGTTTTCGAGCCTATATGGATCAGACAGACAGACCGGACTGCATTTTTATATGTATAGATAACAACATCAATATTTTAGAACATAAAGAGTGAATATACATCTATTGGATTGAAGCGTTCATGTAAATCTATTTTTATAAATAAAAGTTTGAATGAGAAAGGCTGGGTCTGACCGCTAGGTGGATTAATTTATGTTTTTGGAGAGAGAGCAGTTTGAAACCAGGGATGCTAGGTAATTTTTTAAAAGTATTCACGCCCCGCGAAAAAATGTCTTCACATGTCTTCCAGCCCGAGGCGCCAGGTGAAAACTGCCCAATGGCTGCAAAAATTACAGGCAAGTCGAAAACTATCGAGCAAAAAAGTAGCACTACGCGTCCAACGGAGTATCCGGGTACTCACAAATCAAAATTCTTATAAGTTTTACAGTTTTCCTCCTATTTCGATAGCTTTAGCACTAAAAGATTTAGAAGTTCATTTGTTTTCACATAAGCGTTAGTGGTGTCCCGTAAGAATTTTCTTATTCCCGAAAATCAGGTTTTCCGGGTGTATATTCCGAAAAAAAAACAAACTGCGAATGTCCGTATCGTTGGAAAGAGGCAGGGATAAAAACTTTATAATTTCTGCCATACAGTTACGAACCCGCGATTCGACCGCTTAAATATTTATTAAACAAATTATCAAACCAGTAAGAGAAGCAATGCAAGGTCGACTGATGGAGTACAACGATTCTATGACGCTTATTAGAGCCATTCACAAAACTAAGAACAGAAGAAAGTTTTTTAAAGTTCTAATCTGAAGCAACAAATGCATTGAAGGAATTACAGACTGTAAGATTGAGTGATAATCTTTTTGGCATATGAGTTCGACCGTTTTGATTGTTCAGACTTAAATAACAAGATGCAATTGTTCTTACAAACAAAAATTGACTGATAGCGGAAAGTTAAAAATGAACTGGAGACTATTCAATAATGCTTATTTCAGATTTTTCTTTTGGTTTTTTTGTACCTAGTATCAATCAAATATACGAGAAAATTGCGTGGTGGGGCAATGCAAACGCGTGGGTAGTGATGGAAACGAAACGAATATGATGCAATCGTCGTTTATTCATCACATGTGCACTTTACGAAGTGTACAGGCTGCGACTAAACTTTAATCTTCTCAACTTATTATGAAATGATGATATGGTGCATAGGTTTCTGGGAGAAAACAAACACATGACACATA
This sequence comes from Wyeomyia smithii, assembly GCF_029784165.1. Lineage (NCBI taxonomy): Eukaryota > Metazoa > Arthropoda > Insecta > Diptera > Culicidae > Wyeomyia > Wyeomyia smithii. Next base: position 95,015,629 of record NC_073694.1, read on the forward strand.
CTACATCAGCATTGGGAAGCGATTCGATCGTTGCGTTTGTCTCTCCATAGGCCGGTAGTTACGGGAAGAAAGGATAGCAACAGGAGGATATCATGTCGCCTGAACAGCAGCAGAGGTGTGGTGCGGCGAGGGGGAATGTGTGGGGGAAGGGACTACTTCGGCAGCGGTTGAGTTTAAGCGAGAGTAGGAGAGCATACACTGTCATTTTCTTCCCTTTTCTGACAAAAAATCATATTCATGAGTCAAATGAATAAGGATATAACAAGTTCTGATTGCTCTGTGTAACAGAGACGAATAACTTCATATACCGAGTTGCGCACATTGATAACCACGTGTTGTGGTGTACACTAATGAATAGAAATATATCATAAAGAGGAAAACAAAGAGAGTGCACCAGCACCGATACTTTTGTCGTTTTCGTTTTCGCGTTTACACTTTTTCCGTGCTATACTTTGC
>NC_073694.1:95023584-95036084 GCF_029784165.1 Wyeomyia smithii
AGACGTCTGCCAACTTACATGGATCCTACAAACCAGTTAGGAGAGCTAACATTCCTTTTGTTAACGGGTAAAGACGATGCACCATTACCGAAAAACCCATTCTTGATCGGAACGTCAGTAGAGAAAGTTGCAGGTGGCCCGATTGAAGGGGCAATGACTGAAGCGCAAAGTACCAAATACACCTTAAAAATAAGGAATCCTTCACAGGTGGCAAAACTTTTAAGAATGTCCGCACTGATCGACGGAACGAAGGTTGTTGTTAAGCCACACCCAAACCTGAATGTTAGTCGTTGCGTTATCACGTGCTTTGACATGATAGACATGGAAGAAGAAGAAATTCTACGCGGTTTAAGTGATCAAAAAGTGATTAGGGTACAACGGATCACTCGGAAAGAAAACGGCAACCTTGTTAACACACCGTCATGAGCTGGGACAGGGGCTTGTAATCCTCGGGTTCTGAGGGTATTGTGCGGGGTCTAGTTGCTGGTTTTGGTTCGTTGTTGTTGTTCGCTGGTGTTCAAGTGGCCATATGGTGTGTGCCGCTGAGCCAAGATATCAAGAAAGGCCTCGAGTTTTCCTGGCGAGTTCGTGTGGGGTTCAATTTCCTGGTTCCAAAATCGAGGTCTACGACGTGATCTTGCCGTTTTGATGAATGTGGGTGGAAAGGAATGGGACTAGACTTGGGCATGGATGGATTTCAGGAAAATGTATATAAGGGACATGTAGGGTAGGTCGCGACTCGCCAAGACATCACGAACAGGGACAGCTGGTTCTCTACCCTCGGCCCGGAGGGAAGCTATTAATTTAGATCTGGCGTCACGGTGTACAGGGCATGACCAAACAACGTGCTCTATGTCGTGATAACCTTCACCACAGGCACAGACACCACTCTCTCCGAGCCCAACACGACGGAGATGCGCGTCAAATCTATAGTGATTGGACATAAGCCGGGACATCACGCAAATGAAATCCCGACCTACCTCCAACGCCTTGAACCACGGGTTCGTCGACACCTTGGGGATTATGAAATGTAACCACCTTCCCAGTTCCCCTCTGGTCCAAGCATTTTGCCAACTGATGATCGTATTCTGACGTACAAATGAGAAAAATTCATTAAAGGCAATTGGTCTTTCATAAATTCCACCGTTTGTTGCGCCCACCTTAGCCAAAGAGTTCGCTTTCTCATTGCCCGGTATCGAGCAGTGAGAAGGGACCCACGCTAAGGTAATCTGAAACGATTTTTCGGATAAAGCACTCAGATGTTCCCGTATTTTCCCCAGGAAATACGGAGAGTGCTTAACATCTTTCATCGATCGGAGAGCCTCAATGGAACTGAGACTGTCCGTAAAGATGAAAAAATGGTCCTTGGGCCTTTTTTCGACAATCCCTAGGGTGTACTGAATTGCAGCTAATTCTGCGGCGTAAACAGAAGCAGGATTATCAAGCTTATGGGAGACGGTTAAATTGTTATTGAAAATACCGAAGCCAGTGGACCCATCAAGAAGTGATCCGTCAGTGTAGAACATATTGTCGCAGTTGATGTTTCGATATTTATTGGAAAAAGTTTTGGGGATCTGCTGCACACGTAAATGATCCGGGATTCCACGAGTTTCTTCTATCATGGATGTATCGAAAAACACAGTAGAATCCGAAGTATTTGATAAGTTGACATGATTTGGAATATTCGAAGAAGGGTTAATATTTTGGGACATGTGATTGAAACACAATGTCATAAAACGGGTTTGAGAATTGAGTTCGATTAACCTTTCAAAATTTTCAATCACAGGACGGTTCAAGACCTCACATTTGATAAGAATGCGAGAAGGCTGGCTCCAGAAGCGGGTTTTCAATGGTAGTACTCCAGCTAAGACCTCCAAACTCATCGTATGGGTCGACTGCATGCAACCCAAGGCGATACGCAAACAACGATATTGTATTCGCTCCAGTTTGATCAAATGTGTGTTTGCTGCGGAGCGGAAGCAGAAACACCCGTACTCAATGACAGACAACATCGTTGTTTGGTAAAGCCTTATAAGGTCTCCTGGGTGGGCTCCCCACCATTGTCCGGTTATTGTACGGAGAAAATTCACTCTTTGTTGACATTTTTTCATCAGATACCTAACGTGACAACCCCAGGTGCCCTTAGAGTCGAACCAGACACCAAGATATTTGTGTACCAAAACCTGAGAAATCGTTTAACCCGTTAATTGTGCTTGAAGCTGAGCAGGTTCATGCTTTCTAGAAAAAACTACTATCTCAGTCTTCTCCGGAGAGAATTCGATACCTAGCTGTAAAGCCCAAGCAGACAAATTGTCCAAGGTATCTTGCAATGGTCCTTGCAAATCAGCAGCTTTGGCTTCGAAATCGAGCACACGATCAAATCCGTTTCGTTCCGAAAGCGCTGCATAAGTTTCAACATTTTTTTTTTTTTTTTAAGGGGGGATTTGTTAGTAGCTTAAGTATTTATGATAAATATTAGTAAATAATGAGTATGTGTGTCCAATCACAAATGGTGACTTCTCAACACTGTTAGAAATTTGTAATTTTAATTGTTAGGATTTGTTTGCTTTCGCAATTAGGACTTATCATTCGTAGGGATTTAAACCTACTTGTCAGAAAAGGGGAAGTAAACTTACAACTAACTTAATTGCTAACTTATTGGCTATAAAGAGAGCTTATCGTAGCAATTGAGGATTGCAACGATTTTTGTCGAAAATTGTTAATAATTTTATTTGACATAGCTTCTAATGGTTCAACACCAGTAAGTCTATGTAATTCGAGTGTACCAAACCAAGGAGGACGCTTCAAAATCATTTTCAGAATTTTATTCTGAATCCTTTGGAGCGTTTTCTTCGTTGTTGAACAGCAACTTGACCAGATCGGTACAGCATAAAGCATTGCTGGTCTAAAAATTTGTTTGTAAATCAAAAGTTTGTTCTTTAAACAAAGTTTAGAATTCCTGTTAATGAGAGGATATAAACATCTCGTATATTTGATGCACTTGGCTTGTATACTCTCAATGTGCTCTTTGAAAATAAGTTTTTTATCATAAATTAGTCCCAAGTACTTAACCTTGTCGGACCAACTTAAAATAACCCCATTCATCTTGACAACGTGATTATTGTTTGGCTTGAGGAAAGAAGCCCTAGGCTTATGCGGAAAAATTATCATTTGAGTTTTAGAAGCATTGGGAGAGATTTTCCACTTTTGCAAGTAGGAAGAAAATATATCTAAACTTTTCTGCAATCGACTGCATATGACACGAAGACTTTTACCTTTTACGGAAATGCTTGTGTCATCGCAGAACAATGACTTTGTGCATCCTGGAGGCAAATCAGGAAGATCTGAAGTGAATATGTTGTACAGGACTGGACCCAAGACTGAACCTTGAGGTACACCTGCTCTGACAGGAAATCTATCAGATTTTGAATTCTGATAGACAACCTGCAGAGTTCGATCAGTAAGATAATTTTTTAAAATTTTGATTAGGAAAATTGGAAAATTAAAAGTTTGCAATTTCGCAATCAAACCTTTATGCCAAACACTGTCGAATGCTTTTTCTATGTCTAAAAGAGCAGCTCCAGTGGAATAACCTTCAGATTTGTTAGCTCGTATCATATTAGTAACTCTGAGCAATTGATGAGTTGTGGAATGCCCATGGCGAAATCCAAACTGTTCATTTGCAAAAATTGAATTTTCGTTGATGTGTGACATCATTCTGTTAAGAATAACTCTCTCAAACAGTTTACTTATTGAAGAAAGCAAACTGATTGGTCGATAACTTGAAACTTCAGCTGGGTTCTTATCCGGCTTTAAAATGGGAGTAATTTTTGCATTTTTCCATAATTTGGGAAAATATGCAATTTTGAAGCAGCAATTGAAAATTTTCACTAAAAAATCCATTGTGCTCTCAGGGAGATGTTTGATTAGTATATTAAAGATTCCATCGTCACCAGGTGCTTTCATATTTTTGAAATTTTTAATAATTGATTTAATCTCATTCAAGTTAGTTTCAATTATTTCTGCAGGTAAAAAATTCTGGGAAGAAATTAAATCAAATTGACGTGTGACTTCATTTTCAATTGGACTCACAAAATTCAAATTTGAGTTATGAACACTCTCAAACTGCTGAGCAAGTCTTTGAGCCTTTTGTTCATTGGATACAAGAAAACGTTCACCATCTTTTAAAACTGGAATAGGCTTTGAAGGTTTCTTAAGAATCTTCGACAGCTTCCAAAATGGTTTTGAATATGGTTTCAATTTTTCAACTTTAGTCTCAAAATTTTGATTTCTCAGAAGAGTAAATCTATGTTTAATCTCTTTCTGTAAATCTTTATAAATAGTTTTAAAAACAGGGTCACGAGAACGTTGATATTGACGTCTGCGGACATTTTTCAAACGAATTAGAAGTTGAAGATTTTCGTCAATTATTGGTGAATCAAATTTCACTTGAGCCTTTGGAACAGAATAATTCCTGGCATCAACAATTGCACATTTTAATGCTTCCAAAGCGGAATCAACATTCACTTCGTTTTGCAAATCTAGCTCATTATTGAAATTTCTCTCAATATAATTTTTGTATCTTTCCCAATTAGCTTTGTTATAATTAAAAACAGAGCTCATAGGGTTTAAAACTGATTCATGTGATAAAGAAAAAGTTATTGGAAGATGGTCAGAATCAAAGTCAGCATGTGTGATCAAATCACTACATATATGACTTTGATCTGTCAGCACCAAATCAATTGTTGAAGGGTTTCTTACAGAAGAAAAGCATGTAGGACTATTCGGAGACAAAATAGAATAGTATCCTGAAGAACAATCATTGAATAAAATTTTGCCATTGGAATTACTTTGAGAATTATTCCATGAACGATGTTTAGCGTTAAAATCGCCGATTATGAAAAATTTCGAACGATTTCTGGTGAGCTTTTGTAAATCACCTTTAAAATAATTTTTGAGCTCGCGTGTGCATTGAAATGGTAAATATGCTGCGGCAATAAATAAAATCCCAAGTTCAGTTTGAACTTCAATTCCCAAAGTTTCAATAACTTTCGTCTCAAGATGGGGAAGAGCACGATGTTTGATTCGGCGATGAATAACAATTGCAACTCCACCGCCGGAACCCTGAATCCTATCATATCTATGAACCACGTAATTGGGATCATATTTTAATTTTATGTTAGGTTTCAAAAATGTTTCAGTAATAATTGCAATATGCACATTATTTACTGTTAAAAAATTAAAAAGCTCATTCTCATTGGCCTTCAATGAGCGAGCATTCCAATTTAATATTTTAATTGTTTTATTTAAAATCATTGCTAAATTTTAAATTAGAAACAATTTTAATAGTAAAATTTGTGCCTATTTGAATGGCTTCAAACATTGATTTTGCCTGCAACATGGCGTTCATAAGATCGAACATTGCCTGTTGCAAAAAAGAAAGTTTACCTGCCGTAATAGGCCCCAGGCAGTTGACATTAGAAAAAATATTTTCGGCAGCAATATTAGCTGGAGTAATAGGTGTACAATTATTTTCTAGCGTGTTTTGCTTACCCATATTAACGGTCATTTTCGAACTACCAACACTAGGCGGTATAATGTTCGAACTACCTGTAACCTGTGCATAAGTTAAACGGGTATGCAAAGGAGTAGGTAAACTATGCGTCACTGGTACGCTTGGAGAATTTTGTTTTGAAGTTGGTTTTAATTGAGAAATTGAATTTTGTTTACCTTGCCTTGCCTTAACAATTGCTAAACGGACTGGGCATTGATAAAAATTCGACTTATGGTTGCCGTTACAATTCGCACAGCGAAAATTTTTACTCTCTTTCACAGGACATGTGTCCTTTGTGTGAGAAGAGTCTCCACAAATGAGGCATTTTTGGTCCATGTTACAGAACTTTGAACCATGGCCATAACGTTGGCAAATACGGCATTGGGTGATATGCTTTTCACCTCCGCCAAACTTTCGATATAATTCCCATTTTACACGCACGTTATATAAAGCATGTGCTTTTTCAAAAAATTTTAAGGTATTAACCTCACTGCGGTTAAAATGAATTAAATAATTTACAAGGGAAATTCCAGTTCGCTGACTGTTTTCGCCTCGTGATTTTTGTTTCATTAGAATTACTTGGGTAGGGGCTATGCCAAGTAATTCTGTTAAAGTAAGTTTGATCTCATCAACGGTTTGATCGTTGGTGAGACATTTCAAGACAACCTTGAACGGCTTGGCGTTCTTGGTGTCATATGTAAAAAATTTGTACATCTTGTCGGTTAAATACTGAACAAGACGATCTCGACCCTTTACTGAGTCGGCTAATAAGCGGCATTCACCTCTACGGCCAATTTGATAGGTAACTTTAACGTCAGAAACAAACGTTGAAAGTTCCTTTTTGAATATATTAAATTCAGAAGAAATAGTTACCACAATAGGTGGAACTTTCTCCTTCTTTAAAGATTTTATATTTTGTATAGTTTCATTATTGGTAACTTCCATTTCACCAGCTTCTTGCTCAGGCCAAATATCAAAAGGATTGTCACTACAGACACTCGATGTGTCAGAAAGAGATGCCTCTCTTTTCCTCCCCGCAGCGATGCGAGGTTTCTTTTTCCGTCCAGCCATTTCAGGTGATACGAAAAAAGTTAAAACAAATGTTAAATTCAAAAGTAGGTAGTCTTGAGAAAGACTGATGGGAAATAACTTTCATGTAGTCTTTAAAAGACACACTGACAAAACACAAACTTTGAAGCTATAGGCAGTCAAAGACCAGTCCACAAGCAACCGAAAAAACGTCTGATCTGTAGGACAGTTCAAGACGCACTGGCAGCTTTGGCTTCTGTAACAGAGATTACACTGTCGTCTGCAAGTTGTCTTATCGTGCATGAATTTGCCAGACTCTCGTCGATGTCATTTACATAAAAGTTGTAAAGAAGGAGGCTTAAACATGAGCCCTGGGGAAGACCCATGTAGCTAATGCGAAAAGTTGCCAAATCGCCGTGCGTAAAATGCATGTGCTTTTCGGACAACAAATTGTGCAAAAAATTGTTCAAAATTGGAGAAAATCCTTGTCGGTGAAGTTTACCCGAAAGAATGTCAATAGAAACGGAATCAAAAGCCCCCTTAATGTCCAAGAACGCAGATACCATTTGTTCTTTGCGAGCATACGCCAGCTGAATATCTGTTGAAAGCAACGCAAGACAATCATTCGTCTCTTTGGCACGGCGGAAGCCAAATTGAGTATCTGATAGTAGACCATTTGATTCGACCCAGTGGTCTAAACGACGGAGTATCATTTTTTCCATCAATTTCCGGATACAGGATAGCATTGCAATCGGCCTATAAGAGTTGTGATCAGAAGCTGGCTTCCCTGGTTTTTGGATGGCGATCACCTTCACTTGCCTCCAATCCTGCGGTACAATGTTTTGCTCCAGGAACTTATTGAACAAGTTCAACAAGCGCCTCTTGGCATTGCCGGGTAGATTCTTCAACAAGTTGAATTTGATTCTATCTAACCCAGGCGCGTTATTGTTACAGGACAGGAGGGCAACTGAAAATTCTGCCATCGTAAAAGGTGATTCTATCGCGTCGTGGCCCGGAGACGTATGGCGAACAAAGTTTTGCGCAGGAACAGAGTCCGGACATACTTTCCTGGCAAAATCAAATATCCACCGACTTGAAGACTCCTCGCTTTCGTTGACCGTTACGCCGTTCCGCATTCTACGGGCTGTGTTCCAAAGAGTGCTCATCGATGTCTCCCTCGACGTCTCGTTCACGAACAGACGCCAATATCCGCGTTTCTTTGCTTTAGCCAGGCTTTTAAGCCTGGTATCAAGCTCCGAATACCGTATATAGTCGTCGGGTATACCTCCCTTCCGGAAGGCCAAAAACGCGTCGGATCTTTGCGTGTAGACATCGGAGCACTCTTTGTCCCACCACGGAGTGGGAGGCTGTTCTTTGATCGTTACGCCGGGATATTTTGTCGTTTGGGCTTGCAACGCGGTGTCGAGAATCAAGCCCGCGAGGAGGTTGTATTCTTCAAGTGGTGGATGATGTTGAATCGACTCGACCGCTTTTGAAATCATTTCCTCGTAAAACTTCCAATCGACATTCCGTGTGAGGTCATACGGAATGTCGATTGGTCGCATGCGGGTTGACCCGTTAGTTATTGAAATAAGAATAGGCAGATGGTCGCTACCGTGAGGATAACTGGATAACTGTCCCATAATGAAAAACAACATGTTGAGAAAACGGCGATTTAATATTATCCTTGAATTTTCGGATTTCCAGCAATTACATTCAGAACCAACGACCATAACAGTTTCATGGCAGCACAAGTTTATCATTGAGAACAAAAAACCATGGATGGAACTGGTTTTACGTTATGTAACTTGAAAAAAAGACAAAATGAGACAAAATATGCGGGTACATTTCGAATGTACTCGCATATTTTGTCCCATCTCATATAAATTCAACCAGCAACCGGCAGTATCATTGGCAACGTAGATTGTACTACAGAAAAACAACACTAGTCAAGTTAATTAAATGACATACTTCTATGAGCCTGAAATAATCCGATATTTACTAATCTGGAGCAAAATTATATGTTTGCAGTTTGCACCACTATGCAGTGGGACTGTAATGCGGGTACTTTCAATATGAGACAGAAACAACTTGGTATTTTTTCCATGTTTTTCCATACAAAAGTATCAATTTTAATTTTTTTCCAGAAAATATGATAACAGTTAAGTCGATTCCCGATGATAACTCAAAAGTGACCAAAATCAGTATGGGACAGTTATGCGGGTACCGGCAGATAAGGTGTTTGTTTATAATTTATTTTGACCAAAAAAGGTTTTATTGGGGTGTATTTTTTTTTATAAGCATTATTAGTTCCCTGCAATTCATTCTCAGACAGTTTATTTTGCACAACTGAAGGATTCTGAGCTACAATTCTTTGAATCAAACATATACCAAAATACTTATGTTCTTTTAAAAAAATTCTCGTGAGTCTGAAAAAATTGCCCGCCCGCGAAAAATATTCAGTTTGTTAAGTTAGGTACGTGTGCTGAGATCCACCCAAATCAAAAATGGTAGATATTCGATGATGATAGGACATTTGGCATGATAACACTCAGGACTCAAATTGACGCAGACTATCTTTCTAGGATTAACACTCCGCATTTGACGAATCGACCGTTGAAATGGTTGAAATTCATTCATAAATTCCATGTTGCACATTATAAAACATATATTTACTAGATAATATAACACCGTAGCATTGAATTGCATTTTCGTCTCCGGTATCGGAAGCATCATGTATCAGCGACATGATTCGAGCAACGCGTCTCCCACAGTTACTCAAAGATTTGTGTCTTCGATACAGTATGAGGCCTCAGACCCTTCTGGAGGTGCATTAGTTGGAAAATTTCATTGAACAATATTACTAAGATTATTACAAAAGTTCACATCGTTGCACAAGGTAATATTCCCCTAACAGCAAAAAAAGATCAGATTACTATAAATACGAGTATATATAGTCGCACTAGAGTTAATGTGGCTTTAGAATCATATATCTGATTTGCAATATCTATACCTTATTTGAAAATTCTATCCAACACCTTCACCCCCAACATGTATTGAAAAATATAAAATTGATTATATTGGTTTAGTGGTTTTGTTATTTTTAACTCCCGAAAGGCTACATCTAATCATATAAGTACAAAACTGAATATGATTTTCTTTGGAATGGTTTCTATTATATAATAGTCAATGACATCTTTAACGACGACAGAAACTCACAGCATCTCCACGTTAACCAACATAACACTCTGCATCTAATATATTTGTTTCAGTTAAAAATATCATGCATTTTTATACCGTTCGCAAAGAAAATAATAATACATAAATATGGTAACAAAACGTTCTTCATTATTGTTAACAAAAGTCGGTTTAATCAACATATGATTTGATAAACAAATGAATTAGTTTACACACCATTCATTATTCAAACAGTGCTCTGACGCAAGCTCCTATAACACCGTAAATAATAAATCACATAAAATCTCCTGCCTTCATCCCTCTGGGCAAAATCAATTTTTTCCTTGCGCCATCAGCTCAAAGCAATATGTTAAACTAGCTCGCGAGACGAGTTCACGAGAATTTGCGCGCAAGCTGTCTCGTGTACGCAACGCCCATGCACCGCGCTCGTTACGTTGAGAGGAGAGATATCTTCGTGTACGTCGCAAAAGGAATTCCATGCGACGAGACATGGCTCGTACGTATTGCAAGTTCTCTCGCTCGCATGTGGCGCACAGCACAAAACGACTGAATGAGAAACGAGACTTGTAGCGCAAAGCGCATTGTCTCTTTTTTGTGAGCGAGATTTCAGAAAGTCTGTTACGATAGACCAATTGCCTACAATGAGTTTTTACAAATTTCACGTCAGAGTAGGACGAGGCTTCATTCGCGTGATGTCTCTGATTATGTCCAAACACTACGGGTTAGACGCTCACCTACTGCGTATTGGGCTCACTAGTAGTAATCATTGCATTTGTGGATTGGGGTATCATGACATTGATCACGTAGTTTGGGTATGTGCTGAATTCCGTGGCACCAGATCCCTACTTTTGGATACCCTCAGGGCCCGAGGAATACAGTCCAATGTCTCGGTTCGTGATATCTTGGCCCAGCGGAAAACTTCATACATGATGTTGAGCTACGGCTATTTGAAAAGCATAAGTGTACCCATTTAACAATCCCAACAATTTGAACCATCGAAAAAAAACCATGCTAGTTTTAGTCCTAGATATAGTTTGGGCTCGTAGTCGGCAGCGAGGATAAAAAATTTGCTTTTAGTCTACAAGATACTCTAGAAATAAGATTTAGTTGGCTCCGTTAAACATTGTATGTATTGTGCCGTGTCAAATAAACATATTGTTAAAAAAAAAAATTATAATAATATTAATAATAATAATAATAATATTAATAATAATAATAATAATAATAATAATAATAATAATAATAATAATAATAATAATAATAATAATAATAATAATAATAATAATAATAATAATAATAATAATAATAATAATAATAATAATAATAATAATAATAATAATAATAATAATAATAATAATAATAATAATAATAATAATAATAATAATAATAATAATAATAATAATAATAATAATAATAATAATAATAATAATAATAATAATAAAAATAATAATAATAATAATAATAATAATAATAATAATTATAATAATAATAATAATAATAATAATAATAATAATAATAATAATAATAATAATAATAATAATAATAATAATAATAATAATAATAATAATAATAATAATAATAATAATAATAATAATAATAATAATAATAATAATAATAATAATAATAATAATAATAATAATAATAATAATAATAATAATAATAATAATAATAAAAATAATAATAATAATGATAATAATAATAATAATAATAATAATAATAATAATAATAATAATAATAATAATAATAATAATAATAATAATAAAACACCCGGCCCGGCCCGTGTGAGTAGGTGAGGACTCAACGGAGCTTAGCTGCTAGCTACCGAGCGGGTCGTAGGTTGCGGATCACGGCACGGCCATTAGATATAATGGTTAGTTGCGAATACTTGAATAAGCAACCCCGGACAAGCAGCGGGGATGGTCTATGGATGTGGCGAGACCTAACAGTGGGCCCTGTTGAGTTTCCTAGAAATACCACAATATCCGAATACCAGTCCTGACAAGCGAAGTGGTACCGCCATAAGTACCTTAGCCCAAGACCTCACCAACCGGTTAGGCTTCCGATCAAAAAGTTCACCCACAATGGAGACACGATTCACTAGAAGAAGACCCATGCGATCGCCCGAGGAGGGAGCCCCTACTGGAGCTGGTCCTGGAACGGGGGACAGAGCGAGCGGCCAGCGTCTGGAGGATGACGAGGTGCAAGAGCGGCCCTCCAGGCAACGGGCTCAGCCCGTAAACTATACGCAATACAGACAAGGCAGCGATAGACATCACCAAGGCAATGCTGCACCTGCTAACGATGCTGCAACTGACCGCCGTCAGTCGCTCTTTTTGGCAGGCCGCCCACGGCAGCGGATCATGTGGACGAGAGGGATGAACATGTACGTGATTCGTTGCCACTACGTTTGCACGAGATTGGAGACGGATATGTCTGGCAGGTCTAGAATGCTGGACATGTTCAATGAGCGGTTCCCACGATATGCCAACCAGCTTGATCGGAACAAGCTGTACACCCGACGACGAGCATTACTGTCGAATAATATGCTCACAGCCGCCGAGTTGGACACATGCAGAGGGAACTTTGGAGTACAGGGAACAGATCGAGCGATATGTCGAGAAGGAGTTCTGTTGGGCTGGATCTAACCGTAGACATGCCAGTAGAGGAGCCAGCAGAAGAGCTGGCTACTCCAGAACCAACAGTGAACCTGGAACAACAG